>NC_050477.1:3733119-3755868 GCF_013373865.1 Monomorium pharaonis | reverse complement strand
GTACGCGTTTCCACGTCGCTACGTGAACCTGCGCCCGAGGGAACTGCGCCGGCGAACGGAGGCTTAATGCCGTTCATTAATGCGGCGACGATCCCCGACTAGCTAAGAAGAGGCACGATACACGCTCCCTGAAAGGCGAGACGAAAAGCTCGCCTAACCGCTAGGCAAATTGGCCATCCGATCGGCCGTCCCCGCACACGTTCAGTTACGATCTTATTAATATTGATGGACCACTCGCGCCGGCGCTAATGCGTCGAGGGACGTCGTGCGACTCGTTCCCCTCCGTTTCCAGCGAAGAGAAGACACCTTGCGTGTCTCGCACGATTAACTTCATGATTATTCAGTGCTTAATGATTAACTCGCTCTCGGTTTTCTCGCCTCGCAGGCGACCCTCTTCAAAATACGTTCGGCCAACAATCGAAATGATATCATTCAATTTAGCACGATTAACGAAACTTAAATGTAGCGGTTTGTTTATATATACTGATAGAAAATTACGTGATATTTGCAACTATAACTGCATAGTAAAATAATTATAGTCAAGAGTCATTCATATCATTTTTATAGTAACTTACAATAATATTAGTAATAAAAACCATACTTATAGTAATGCCAACTGTGAGAAAATTGTACCATAAATTATACAGTTTTAAAATACGTCATGATTATTATTACTAATATTATAGTAATAATTACTATCGAAATAATCTTTCTGACTAAAATTATTTTATTGTGGAATTATAGTCACAAATATAATACAATACATTTTTTTTTTCCATCAGTGTACGCTCGAATTTTGCATTTAGGTCCATGTGTGTAATGGACCTACGCTGAATTAACGAACCCGCTTTTCAAACGAATCTAATAGATGTTGATAGGGATAGATTGATACATTTTTGTCCTCACTCTTTCACTCCACTTAACAGAAGTGGTTTTGATATATCTTTCGGTGATCCTCCTGCCAAACAGTTTAATATGCGCTCCATCTTAATTCGATTACTTCGAAAATGTGTCAGGGAGAGAAAAACGATCGAAAACATTATTAACTTAAACGAATGATTAATGGCGATGTAATTGGACAGGTGCTAACGTGACGTGAATCTAAAATTCCGCGGCGAGACGCACACAGTTTCTCGAGTGTATGTAACGTATCCCGGCTTGTCACTTATTCACGGCCTCATCAACTCGACGTACTTAACCCTTTTGCGACGCCCACGTTGTGCGGAATGCAAGGAAGCCGCTCGTGCGTAAAATTTCGCGGCGCAATTATCGGTGGAAAAACGACGGCGGTGATGCCGACGGGACATTTCAGTGCCCTATCGATTTGTCTCCCCCGAGAGCAGTTATCCGTTATCGATCGAACGTGTCTCTACATCTGGCATCCGATTACTATCTTGTTAATATTGATAGCCAGCTTGCACCGGCGCTAATGCGCCAGAGGATTGCATCTTCGTCGCACATGCCGAAGACGCTGTCTACCGTCATCGGCGCTCAACCGCGTAATTTCATGCAAACGCCTGTGTAGCCCCTTCGATCCCATCATGATTATTCACCGCTTTATCACTAAACACGATCCGATTACTAACCCCGATTCATTTTTCCTCGTTATCGACGGAATCCATTAATGATTAAGAATTAATTTAGGAGACTCACCGCATCTTATTTGCATCCGAAAAGAAAGAGAGAGAGAGGCGACCGAGTTCCAATCGCCACTATACAGATATGAATATCTTCAGGCACGTTGGCAAATTTCCTTGGAGATTATTTATCGTCAACAATTAATTATTACACATTGACGCACGCTCTGGCACGAAGACGAAGATTTCATATTCCGTTTTTGCTGCTTAAACTGTTGCGCATAACAAAGCAAACGGATTTATTACAAATTTTACCGACGAAAATCAAGGAAATATCTTTCCTCCAAAGGATAAACACGAAGTAGTTGTGTAGAGAAATTCGATTAATTATTGTACGAGGAAATGAGATTAACTCGGCAGACGCTCGGCAGAAGGAAGCGAAATTTTTGCTTCCGCAGCAAATATACCCGAGACAGCAAATATTCCCTTTCCCGTGTCACGCGCTGCAGGAAGTTTTTCCAGGGTTTTGCGGGGAGATACCCTGGACGTGAGAGAGAAAGAGCGAGACCGAGAGCGGGGGGTTAGAGAAGGAGAGGAAAAAAAACGTTCCACGAAGACTCGCGCGCTGCGCCGGGGCGATAAGAAACCGCGGGGTCTTTAACAATTTCGAGGACAAGAGAGGAGCGCTAATGTATTCTGACGTGTGTATATGTGCCTGTGCGCGTGCAGCGGGGTCGCATACACACCGTCGCTGGTACGTACGCGCGTACCAGCGTGAAATGACGCGAATAGTACCACGTAATGCTAATAATAATTGTCACGCAGGGGGAAGGGGGAGGAGAACGAAAGACGGCGGAGGCACTCCAGCTTCAAAAGGCCGCCAGAGGTAATTAAAGCTCGAGGCGCGACCTTTCTCTCGCTCTTTCTCTCCATCTTTCTCCGGCGTCTTTCACCCCCCGCGGGCCCCTCCCCTCCGCGAAGAAAGAGGAAACATCACCTTCCGACTCTCCTACCACCGGCTCTCTAACGCGCTCGTCTCAATAATAAATACCCCACGTCAAAAACCGACCCCACTTCTCATTAGTCTACGCGGCGTGCTTCCACCGTCCGTGCTCCATCGACGGACGGGAGATTAAATAGATTTTCTTAGAATCGGCGCAGTTAAATCCGCCACCGCAGCTTGCGCAGTCCGCGGCCTGCAGGAAATGGTTACGTCTCGCGTAGAGAGAAGTTCTCTCGAAACGATAATTTTTTCTCCACCGTAGTTCCGGTTTTAAGCGCAACGTGCGTGCGTCCCGCATCCCGTCGTCGAACACTGAGATAAATGTTTTTGCTTATCGGAACAAACATTGGTTTGTTACTTGATGATTTGATGAGAAAACAGATCCGTAAATTGCGGTTGCAATTTGTTATTTCCCGTCATTCGTTATTTTAACAAATCATACACTGTCTGCGATGCAAATCGCATTAGTTCTTTCTTTATCCGTTGGGAATACGAAAGACATTGTTACGAGAACCTATATAACAAATATAATGCCAAACAAATATAACGAAAAGCGCTGTAATAACAGAAGAGATCTGTTTGATTTATTTATTCGAACAAATAATTCGCACCAATGGATCAACGGCATTTGTCTCTATTACGAAAGTGTTTCCTTGTGTCGCTACGGAAACAAATCAAAAATTACAAATCAACAAATTACATTGCTTCCACTGCGATGTTATTTGCCGTCACTATATCCATAAATTTAATTTGTTTGAAAATACTGACGCTTTGTAAAATTAACAAAATATAAGCAAATGTTTTTTTCTCAGTGGAATATCTCAATCAAACACTTCGTAACTGAGAGTTTGAAAAAAAGAATTAGGAGCAAACTCACAATAAAAAGGATTATGCATCCAGCAACTAAATGAAAGTATACATAATATAGAAAATATTATTTATTCAAGGTATGGCATTTTTTATAAAATAGTCATTTTTTCTTTATGTAGATAAGGTCTTAATTTTCTAATTCTAATTTCCTGACAACATCCGTAATTAATTTTTTTTTTAACTTACGTTATCCCAAGCATACTCTGCCGTTAAACGTTTTCTCAAAAGCATTAATTACCCTTTTAGTGTCAACGTTTCATGTTTCTATGTACGACATTGGCGTACTTTTAATCAGCGTATCAAAATCCACTCGTTGAACTTCAAACATCATTAGCAAACATTATCCAAAAATAGTTTTTGGCGGATTTTGCAAATAGTTCAGATATCTTCAAATAAATACATGCAATGTATATCTTCCATATTTTCACATATTTCCAACTGTTGAATCGTCAAAGTCGGTAAAAGAAAAATATAAATGAAATGTTTACGCTGTTTACGTATTTAAAATTATATGTCTTTCCGAGTGCAGTAAAATACAAACGTAATCTTCTAAAAGATAACGTCACAAAAAAAAATAAAAAAGAACGAAAGATCCCGTCCATTGCACAAAGAAGACAACATATGGATATCTTCCACTCCCTGCAGACCGCACGTTGCGTCGTTGCACATACGCCAGAGGAACATCCACAAATTGACCGAGCTTATGTTGTTAAAAATGTTCCCGTTCGCAACTATTGTATCTTATTTTCTATCCCCGACCGAAAATAAAAAGCGTGGACCGCTTATCGATTATTGGACGGCTTGGCGGACCGTTGGAAAACTGCTTGAAAATAATCGACAAGCAGCCTCGTTCACGTCGGTAAACATTTTTAATAACGTGTTTACCAGAGATTTTCGCCAATGATGTTTGCAGGTGTGCACCACACTTAAGGTACATAAATAGATTCGCGAAGGGTGCATCAAAAAACTATTGTACTTACTTTTTTCCGCCATCTCCATAGTTTTTAATGAACGTCTCGCGCCTCCAGTCTCGAAACTCTTTTTTACCTTTTAGCTCGTTATCTTGTTTAGTGCGACGTAAGCAGTTAAGAAGAGACGTACTACTTTTAATAGGTGTCAAAAGTTAAAAAGCACATTCGAGAAGCACGCCGGAATAATGCGACGGTGACGAATCACTTTAACGTAAAAAAAAAAAAAAAAAGCGTTCGCGAAACTAACTGAAAATGCCGGTGTATGTTATATCCCTCGTGATTGTGACGAAAATATAATACAAAAATAGGATATTACGGGGGAGCGTACATAAACGACAAGTATTGAATTTGCAATTTCTCTTTCATGTAAAATGATAAAAATCTAGGAAACAACGCTCGTAAAAAAAGTATGCTTAATCAGAATAGCCCCATTTAACATTCAAAGAAGCGACATATCGGTGTATGCCATCAGTTTTGAAACGACTCTTAATCACGGTCCTGGGCAGAGTACAACGACCCGCGGCAACTGACATGTCACCCTCTTTTTCCACCAGATTTTAACGCGGAGTGTTCTATGCGTTACATTTTAAAACGACACTTAATCACGGAAGTTCATGCAGTAACGCGACACGAATAACGCTTTTTTAGTTGGCTATCGATGAAGCGGGTAATATCGATTCCCTCGCAACATTGTACAAAATATTTCATTCGATTTGATGTACTCAATATACACAAATGCCATAATTTTCCATCAATATTCATTAATCATAAAATAGTGGAATTTCTTTTTAATACGTAACAAGCTTAAAGACTTGAGAGCTTAAATCTGAACGAAGTGTAACGATTCCGTTAGAGTTAATTGGATATACAAGGTTTTCTTAAAGTTAAATATTTAAAGGTCTTCTCTAGCTCATTCAAACGTGAAAGTCAATCGATACAAAGTCGACCGCAAAATATTTCCTTCCATAACAACCATTATATATCGTGACTTTTACACGTTATCGCTCTATGGTTATGTGATACATTCATTTTCCAAGTAAAGCCCAATCGTCTATAATTAAAGAGCACGGACTAGGAAATGATAACTTTCGCGAAAGCAACGATCACGGGGGGATGCTCGTAGACGGTAGGTAGGTATAAGTGGTAGGTTTTAGCCGCTTGATCCATCATTATCCCATCCGGTGACGAGCCGACTTCGCCGGGCCTTCCTTCCTTCCTTCCCGCGTAAGGTCGACCTGGGGAATTCCGTGCGGAAATCCGATAATTGTCGGGGGATAAGTGCGCGCGAGTGGGCGTGTGAGGAGACAGATGCGTGCGTGCGTGCGTGCAGAACATAGCAGACGCACACGCAACCGACGCTTGATCCCCGACGCCCGATCCCGGTAAATCACGCACTGTTTCTAGGTAGTCGCGACGCGGCGGGGGGGGGGGGAGAGGAAAAAAATAAGGGAAACAACGGAGCGATATTGCCGCTGCGATGATGCCGGTTGTAATGGACGCACGCACAGGAAACCAGGGACATTAGCAAAACGCACTCTGCGTCCACCGGTATAATTCACGCGCTTCACGGCATACGTGTGTGTATATAATCGCAATTGTAAGTGTAACCAAGGGCCCCCCCGGTTGATGTGTTGATGCGAGAGCAATGGCTCTGTCGTCGAAACGAGATACGCGAGCTTACGCGCTGGATCAGACGGTGACTGTGATATGTCCCGCGTACGCGATATCGCGTAATAACTCGCATCGCGATAACGGCGGGCATTAACGTTCCGCTTTTATTGCACATCAAGGCCGACAGATTTAATAGTAGATAAAGGTAGGCATGAATTTTCGAGAGGAATATGAAGTAGGGCCGCACCAGAGAGGAGATTGCACAGTCAGAGTCAACTGGCGAGCTGGTAGTCTTTCTCTGAAATGGCCTCTTATTTTTATTACATTCTTGACGGAAGATAAGGTTTCGATATAAGACATCTTTTATAAGAATATCATAATTAAATTATAGATATAACGTTTAAGGGGCTTATTCGCGCAGTTTTCGCGAGATTCGCGATGTTATAGATCTCCTTTAGTATTTCCTATAAACGTAAAATTTTAAGATGCAAAAGATAAGAAGTTTATGATGGAGAATGTAAGGAAAACACGAGATATAATAATATCTCCATTCAAACGAGCAATTTTTCTCTTTACTTTGAGAAAACCGAATCGAATTATACATATATCGTCAAAGCAACACACATGTTTTATTTATTAAAAAAAAAGAGAATATTTTTTTGCGAATAAAAGTTCGATGGAAGCGAAGTAGTAGAACCATAATCGGTAATAGGTAGGACGTCCTAAAAATATCGGCCCATCGACGAACGAAATTCCAATAGCGTCATTCAAGAGAAGTGCACGAAAATATTCGCGGAGGCAGCCACCGCCACGACATGCATGCGCCGACGCAATAAATTCGTTTTATACGGCGCTTCGACAGGCAAAAAACGAACACGGGCATAAGTTATGAACACTTCAAAATCGCACACGAGGAAGAAGAGCGCGGTTCGCTTGGCTCACCAAATTTTTTCGTCAACCTCTTTCGCTGCCAGCCAAAACGTCCAAAACCGTAACCAACCGTCACAGAACATTAGCTAATACACTATAAAAAGTTGCATAGAGAAATATTGAAAATTAGAATATTGGGAAGGTTGGAATAATATTTATTGAAATGAGTTATCAAATAGAAGAGAGAAATGTTATTTATATTGAAAACTCGAGAAATTTCGAATAAATACAGACTATTTTTCTTATGGGACTAACGCATCGAACTAAAATTCCCTGTCTCTTTGAAATTTTTTTTTTACCACTTTCGAACAGCTCTAAATATTATATTTACGGATACGTGAAAAAATTGAAACGACCAACTTTTCTTACGTCACGATCGCGATAAAGTCTCGCGGAGGCAAGACGCGAAAGCGACTCACTTCCTAAATGGGAGTCTGAATTTAGAAAGTTTATAACCGCATCTAGCATCCTTGAAATGCACTTCGATCGTGACGTCATCGGAGATGCATATTTACGAGATACACTTCCGCCGTAAACTGCGCGTGCAGCTATTACGATTTGAAGAAGCCGTCACGATAAAGTTGCATCGGGCTGCTGCATCTTGACTCTTTTACATTGTGCACGCTCCTTTCCACCATCGCCGTGCACTTGTTTCCGTCTCGAGAAAGTGCCAGCTGCATAATTTTGCAACGCCGGTGCAACACGATAGACGTATAAGAGCCGACAGATGTCCCATCTCGTGCTCGGTCACGTCATCCGGTTGTCATTCGTTTGCAAAATGGCTCGCTGTTTTCATTTTCTGTTCCGTCGACGTTCCTTAATTCTGACATAGAAAAGCGTCTTACGTTTCATCTAACTGCACGTTCTCTCATACATTTTATACTAATGTTTACACTGTATTTTATCAACGCTCACAATATGTTCCAATTATTAAATTTCTGCTTGAAAATAATTTATAATATAGCAGATATTTGAGATTTAATGATATATTTACTTATTGTTTTGTATGTACGTAATTATATATTTTTTATTATTTGTACAGAAAAATATCAATTAATATAAATACCGTTTAGAAAAACGATTACTTATTTTTTTCTCTTAGCAAGTAACGGTTGTCTTTTACAAATAATTATCTTAATAATTGTCTTTAAATATATTCATCATAAATTTTAGGAAAATTCGTTGTTATGTACTCATAAAAAGCAATTTATACTCTTTTAAAGAATATTACAAAATTTCACCGTAGAAAAATCAGAATAGTAGGCAAATTGTATTTTTTATTTAATATTCTTAATTGAAGTATTAAATTACTAAGATTCAGAATATATTTCGCATAGATTTGATACTCATAATGTAACGAACTTATGATAGACTTGCTGATATATAAACTTATGAAATGTTCGAAATAAGTAATTTACAGTTTTATGTTAAAATATTTTTTTCAATGTGTACAGAAAGCTTATTTTAAATAAATTTAAGTAAATACTTGTTTTAAGTGAATAATATGGATGTATTTTAAAACTCATCAAGTCATCAGAAAATATCCTTTGTAAAGATAACCATTAAAAAAAGAAGACTAAAATTAAGTAACCGCTTTTTTTAATAATAAAATGATAGATCTGTGTGTAGAAACACGGTCTCTAATCAGTTTACGTAAAATTCATGAATTATTATCTACTATTCTGTACAACGTAAAATTAAATATGTACATTTCCATGCGGGCCACAAGATCCTGAACATTCTCTAAGAGTCCTAAGACAATTACACAAACCATAGTACCGTTGTTTAACATTCGACCTTCATGAACACGCAGCAAGTCGCGTGCAGACACGAAGGGTGAAAATAAAAGAAACAGGAGATTACGATGGAAATACACGCAAATATTACCTGCAATATCGTGTATCGACGCGAATTACCATTGAACTTTCGAAATCTTTTTCTCGCAATTAGGATAATACAAATTAATAATTGCGTATCACATTGAATGGCTCTTTAAATAATACATACAAATATCATGATGTATAATGTCCCATGTACACATATCATAAATCATTGTGCATTTGTGTAATGGCGCCAGGATGAAGCACATTTAATTCGACGATTTACATATGATGATTAGATGATTAATAGCTCGTGAAAATGGTAATTATGCTCATGAATCAACAATCTAATGCAAATTAATAGTACGATATAAAACAAGAATGATTATATATGTTATTAATATTACACATATTATAATCAAGTTTGCTGCAGCCCAGTTAATTTCGCGATTGATAATATTGTCATACATATATGAGACATTTTGACAAAATCCGAACTATTTCATATTTTTTTATTAATTAATTACTCAAGCAATGCAATAAAAATATTGACGTAACAATGAATATAAATTTTTATTTGTTTCTGACATTTTGGATTGCCAATTATCTGTAGTCTAATCTTAATATTATCTCATTTTGCACAAATAGATGCACTCAAATACTCATTCTATTCTGTGAACACACATACGTACTGTTAACTATCAGGGGTGCAAGATCTTGACGCTACCCTGTGCTGTGAGAACCGGCAGCAACATAACGCGCGCAGCTGAAATAGGTCCCTGGTTGCCATAAAATGAGAAAGAATCGACCCCCGGACACGAAGAGTTTTTCACCTAGGGTGCAGTAAGCTATCCGTTGGTAAAGAGGTAAGGGCGCGCCTCTGGGAGTACTTTCCAAGTGTCTGTTTCTGGAAGAAGGGAACGGTAGCGCGAACCTGGAGGGTAGAAGCAAGGGTTGCCAGTGAAAACCCAAGAAACGCTTTTACGTCTCGGTAATTGAACTCCGCTCTATATGTGTGCCGAAAGCAGGTTGGGTTGGTTATACGCCAGCGACTCGAGAATGGGCGAATAGTATTTTCCAAAAATTGTGGAGCCTGAATAGAAGCGTCTCATTAGAAAGTAACAATCGCGAGCTGAGAAAAATCAAACCGGAAAAAAATCCGAGCTGATATGTGAACAAGGTGAAAATAGGTCATCTGTTTAGCCTGCGGATACATATAGCCATACTAGTCCATAAGTCCACAAGGACATCCCGAAGGGGTATTACGGTTAAGGTATCTTGACACAGGGTCCCGCACGATAGGCACGTCGACGCGACGGTAGTATAGTAGTAAAGGTCGGCGCATGGGTGCACCGAAAAGTGGTAGAAGGCTAAAGGCACGGAACGTACGTTCGGTCATGAGACGTGCGCAGAATACGTTGTACCTACCGCAAAACGTTATGTCGCGCGATTGTGTTGCTCTCATCGCTACACGACAAAACCGTACATTCACACGTTTATGAACTTAGCTGCGAACGTATACCATTTACGTCTATTGTGACAAAAAAAAAATGCGCTTAGATGTGTGTACGCGTGTATCAAGAATTGTCTTTTTCTAACTAAAAACTATTTGGTAAATTTCAAATCATATATCACTTTTTATGGGGGGGGGGGGAAGAATGAATTGCCATTATCGCAACGTTTTATCTTGTATTATTAAAGACCTCGCTCATTAAGTTTTATAATCGATCTTTTGTTACATCGTCTAATTGCATTTTGGTTGCTTAATTCTCAATGCCCAATGACTCGGTAATTAACCACGCCGTGAGATCCACGCCGAAGACACGACGTTACCTTTGGAGCCCGTCGGAGGGAGTTTATAATTATAGAAGAGAAAACGCATATCTTCCGATACACCCTGTATAATATGTACCATCTAACCCAGCATATACGTGTATGTGGGCGCGCACCACATGTATGTACCTATGTATATAAGCGTACCTGGGCTATCTGCTCACCATGGGCAACGCCACTTCGCGTGATCCCGTGGGACCGTGCCACTCGCCCGCACGCCCCGCACCCTCAGTACACCGTACACCACCCTACACACCGCCGTCGGATAAACCGCTTATTTTATTCATAAACCCACAACGTGGAATCAATATTGCACCGTCGCCCCAGCACGCTCGAGGAGAGAGAGACGTCGTCAACGACGGCAACACGTTCGCTGCCTCGACGGGGATCAGGGAATGCGGACGGCGGACGTTTAACTCAACCCTCTCTCGCCCTGCGTTACTCTCCTGCCTACGCCCGTCATGAACCCTTCGTCCCTTCTCGATTTGCCCATCCGCGTTTGCGTCTCTGTCTCTGCATCCCCCTTTCTCTCTCTATCCGTCTCTCCGCGCGTCGGTCTCTGTCGGACCTAATGCAGTGGAATGTAGGGTGAAATTAGTCCTTAGCCCCCGTCTGATCCCGTGGAACGCAATGTCCATTCTATGACGGGACATATTCAAGTCCGAGGGAAGGAGAGGAAAGCGGCATTTCGCGCTGCTAAAGCGCAGGCATTGTCCAGACGACGTATAAATGTCACTGGCCACTGCCAGACAATCGTGACTTTCCAAGCGGGATAGAAGGCGTTCAATACTTTTTGCAACTAGCCGGATTGAGGGCATTATACGTGGAATTTGGACGAAGGACATAATAAATTCATTAACATAGCAAAATTTACGACGGCAGGATTCGGTCGTCACGAGACAGTTCATCGATAACGTAGACTTCTTTCCTGTTACGTATGCATAAGATAGCACGCTGAAGTTAGCGCTATCAGCTGGAAAATGTATGGTATATTAAAAATTCTTATCTCGCAAACTGTTGGTATGTACATACGCATAAAAGAGTCGGCCGCTGTTTTGCATCCACGAGCCACTCGTGCATCGGCGGCATCGTCCGATATGGCGGTACAAAAAGCGCGATAGAAACGGGGGAACGGCGCACGTGTTCAAATATCCCGACTGGTCAAAGTTAATGTAACGCCGTTGCAGAAAGAGAGCTAATGAGACTTGCGCCGACCGGTCTGGTAAAGCTCAAACGCCGTGCCGGACCGAAAACTGAAATTGTCCTGTACTTGAACTGGCGCTTTCTGTGCTTTCAGGTAATACAGGGTAACACGAACACGTATTTGGAGTCCAAGCACGAGCTGGAGCCGCCTCTGTGGGCGAGCAAGATCCGTTTTCTACCCTACAGCTATCACAGGCGGACGGTTTGCATGCGGGTCGAGCTCTACGGGTGTTACTGGAGCGGTAAGCTGTTTGCACTCGCCAATTTTCGTGAAACTTGCCGCGGACCGGTACACCGGTCCGCCGGGCTGTCCATTAACCCTGATACCGGCGTGCCCAGAGCAAATTTGCTTTTCAAAATCTTGCTCGTATAATTCCGTTTTCGCCCGGAAATCGAATTAGCTACGGGCGTCGAATAGGTGCCTCTCAATGCCGGAAATGTGGTAAATCATTAGTACGCGTGTTAGACTATAAGGCAGCTGAACAAACGCACAAACGCGCTTGAACGAGCAGTTTGTTTCCTAACTAGCTTAAATGATCGAATGTGAGTCCAAAGTGTGAAAAAGTATCAATCATTTTTCCTGTACTCTTTTAGTGCAACTAAAAATATACATGATTTAGATTAATGTTATATTTATCAAATAATTGCGTGAGCTATTTTCATTTTTTTTTTTTATTTAGTCGTGTACTTATCACTTAAAAAGTTGAATTTATTTTACAACGTATATTCTCATACATTTATCATTAAGAAATCGAAAGAGTCGTATGATTGTTTTCGAACAAATCAAAGGACAGTATCGTCGATAGGAGGGTCAACAATCGTATCTTGACTTTTCCCTCCCGTAGACGGCGTGGTGTCCTATTCGATGCCCCAGGGCGATAAAAGAGGCAACGGATGGGAATTCTTCGACGCGACCTACGACGGCCACTGGGACGGCGAGCTGCGCCGTGGCCTGGGTCAGCTGACGGACGGAAGAACGGGGCCTGATAATTTCAAAATGCACAACGATCGCGCCCAGGGCTGGGTGGGCTGGAGGAACGATAGCCGCGGCCAACCGGTTGAGATCAAGTTCGAGTTCGACAAAGTCAGGGAATTCTCCGCCGTCCATATTTACTGCAATAACGAATTCACCCGAGGCGTTCAGGTTCGTAACGATAAGCTGTGTATTTATATATTTAAGTATTTCAGTTCTTAAAGCAAAGAAATAATTTATATTTCCTTTTTTAGAACTCACAGAAAGAAAGATTTCTTTAGATTTATTAAAATTTATTAAAAGGGAAGAAATATATATGCTTTGGAATAGTCGAACAAAACTGTTTGAAGAAAACAAATAGGATTATTTATTAATAATACTATTTGATGCAATGAAACATTGCTTTTTTTTCAGTTTTTAAAGATAATGTTTCGCATAACATTATGTTATTTGAATAAAACAAATGAATCCAAACAAATGGAGAAAAAGTATTCAAAGAAATTGTTCTCTCTGCGTGCAGATAATGAAAAAAAAAAAAGGATATAAAAATAAATATAATACTGGTTATGTCACGCGCGCATGTAATTTTTCCTCCGTACGTTCTGCATAACTGGCTCAGAATTGCTTTTATAATTTAACTGTTAAAGTGTAAGAGCAATTATGAACCAGTTACACTTGTACCTACCGTTTAACGCAAAGCAAATGTGTAATTGCTCAACGATAATACATTGTTACCGTTATACTATATAAGTAAAAGTGTACGATTCTCTCTCTCTCTGCTGAGAAATTAACGCGCGTTAGCATTAAGAGGCGAGGTGTATCGGACGGAAAAGCGGCGAGGAGATCTCTCTCATTTCCTTTCGGGCGAAATACACTTCACATTAAACACACATCTAATCTCTCGGGCCGCTCGTCGCGATTCCGTGCGGGTAATACCCCGGAAGAACCTAAAGAATCCACGTGATCAGAACGGAGCACGCGCCGCTTCTCTATATCGAATTACTTCTCCAGCCAAGGATCCCCCTCGTGAACTCGTTGACGCCGAGGAATCGTTTACCTTCGCTTTAGCGACGTTATTCCTTAGTCCTCGCCAGGAATGCGCAAGCAGCGTCGATCAACACGCTCGCCATCCACGGTTCTTCGTGATCCTCACCTCCTTTTAACATCACCGTCTTCCACCTTAGTCGTCGCACAGCATCTGGTCGGCAAGACGGGTGCGCCCCTCCCCTGTCCCGTTCCTGCTCACCCTCTCGCCACCACGCTTGATTGAATATTCCACTCGACGCTTTATCAGGCAGACGCCCGTTGAATATCAATACACCGTGGAGCAAGCAATTCCGGCAGTTTGATATCTGCCACCATGCTGTCTCGGTGCGATGATCGCACCGAGTCGGCTATTAGCCGCGTTATTTCACGGAGGAATCTTGCGAATCTGAATGGGGAATTCATGCACACGTTGCAGCGACATGCATTGCTCCAGTTGGAATTCAAACACCGAAAACGCTAATATTCGCGGAATGGTTTTGATATATGATAAATTTAATGTAATAAATCGCGTTATACCATATACACGCGGGGTCGTAAGTTATTCGCTGATTACGAATACCAACGTTATACCTCTGTCGTGATTCCGCGATAGATGTGGAATTTCTCTCCTGCGAATCTTACACCCCTCATACTCGAGACGTGCACCCCTGTTTCGTAATTTCAACTTTTACTCGCGGAACTTAAGGGCGAAGACGGAAAATTCGAGCAGAAATACTTGATGGAAGAAAAACAATTCCCGGATGCTCCTTGAGAGGCAGGTAAGGAAACTTTTCGCATCATTCGCCATATCCGTGATTCAGCGCGTTGTAGTCGCGGAAATGAGTTCGCGGGGGCGGCTTATAAAGAGGGATTCCTCGTGCCTGCGCCCCGAGTTACATAATTCGATCCGCCATGTAATTTTGTGTGTGGCCACAAATCGCGACGTCGACAAACCTCGTCGTCCTACGTAGATCTGACGATTCGATAGGATTATGATAGTCGACCCGCGGCGATTTTACATACATGCACGTCTGTACCTGAGTGTGTATTTTGCTATATCAAAGTACCGCAATGCATTTTTCTCTCATTACGATTCGCGATACCTCGATCATATTAGAAGATAAGACGCAACAATGCAAGATCCGAGAATGGAAATAATACCCCTCATTAGGCGATATAATATTACAAGTCTGAAAAAAAATGAGAGAGAGAGAGAGAGAGAGAGGTAGGCAATACCTAACGAAGACAATCACGTGTTACAACCATCAGCCAATGATGTTGCACCGAAAATCTGAAAACTCGAGATCTCCATACGATACAGTCCGTACCGCACATATTGCATGTTTCATCATACCCGAGACAAATCCGCTTTAAACACGCGCGCGTATTCTGTCATATGCTACAGTTCGTTTAGAGGCTCGACGGCGCGTGCGGTGAAATATGCATGGGAGATTATTGAACGTTGTCAGAAACGGAAGCACCGAATTTTGATCCGAGTAAAATTGCCCCGAATAATTCTTTCGCGTTGAAATTGCAGGGGAGAGAAGAGATTATGCCATAATACCGCGCGTTACGCAAAAAAAAAAAAAAAATCAGCTATTATTAATTTATGCAACAGAGATACTTAATATTAGCATATTTCATATAAAAATACTGTTATTTATTTTAAACAATAAATTTATATCGTTAATTTTCAGAAGGGCGAGATCAACCCTCTACCCTCTCTACTTTAAAATAGTTTCCTCCGGATTGATTAATGTGAAAAATCGCCAATATGCCACCTACACACGCAAATAATTTCCTAACCGTTAGACTAAAAAAAAACTGGAGCAGAAAAATGGAACAGCCGATGTTGCATAGCGGATAAAAGTGAATATTACGTCGAAAGAACGTAGCGTTCGTCGCTTCTGTGGATGAAAAATTGTAAATGAAAGCGCTCTTTGATCCAGCAATCTAAACGATAACGAACTTGGATCTGCAGAGTTTCGAGTACGTCGTTAAGCGCAGGTCCTTCAAATAGGGACCTGTACTCTCCCGTTAGTTTTGCGCCACTGACACCGCGCACCGGTGTTGTTGTTGTTTTTTTTTTGTTTTTTTTTTTTGTTCCAGAAGAGCCGTACACAGATCCGGCTGTGCAGCAGCGACGGTGGGCGCGGCGTTGACGAAACAATTGCTGCGAAAAAATGGAAAAAAAAAATTTCGGCGTCCGTCAAAAATCCGCGGGGGCGTGTAGCCATGCGTGCGCACGCGTTCGCAAACTGATTCGCATACGGTGAATATCTTGTACAAAGCGCAAATACAGCCGCGCGGCGAGCAATCCGGAATAAACGCCCCGGCGGTAGCTCTTTGATGCTGGGTTCAATGATCACCCTCCCAAACACGCCCCCGCGGTAGTACTCGTATTACGATTCAACTTCACCCCAGATTCCCGCCGAATGTATATAAACTTTAATAGCCTGTTAAACGTAAATTAGAATGTAGCCGCGCGTTGAAATTCGCCGCGAGCGAGCGCCGCCGCCGCCGCCACCGCACCGCGAGCGGCGTTCGTCCTTATCGCGCGCGCGGCCTCGCGCATGGCACGAATAACATAAAAATGTGCGCGAGATACAGGACCATAAATGGATTTATATACTTTATAATCCGAACTACGTGCGGCAAACTGTACCGCGGTGTAACCGATGAATCGGAATCGGCGCGTTACAATCTCGAAAAACATAAATTCGCACTGGCCGTATCGCGAATGCGCCGTAAAACCCAATAAGTATTCGCGGTATCGATATAAAACAACAGCAGAAGAGTAAAAAAAAAAAAATACGCATTACATTGGAATATCGAAAGGGCGAAATACCAATGGGGACTTTCCGCGCGTGGAGATGCGCGAGGTGTAAGATGACGCGCGCGCTCGCGAATAAGCGGCGAATTTCATTCGGGAGAGAGCTCTCGATCTCTCTCGTTTGCGGGAATGCTGAAAGCACGCGCATTGATACATCGAAGAATTATTACCGAATTTATGAGCGGATTCTTCTTCGGGATGAGGGGAAGGGAGGGGAACGAGGGGTGAAGGAGCGAGATAAAAACACGGCCCGCCTCGTCGCGAGCGTACTAATGGCTTTTCGATAACCAATTCGGATAATCGGGGTGCGCGCTGAAAAATCGACGGAACCTTCGATTAAACCCAATAATTACAAAGTCCCTTTTATATATATATATATACACCCACATTATACGCTCACTATTGCAAGGGCACGCAAACTGCTACGCCGTGGCGCGGCCACCGCGCACTGGCGGCGCGCCATAAATGCGCCCGGTCTTTGATGCAGCGGTCAGCGGTCCTCCAAAACGGCCACGTTGCAACCCCCTTTTCGTGGTCGGGGGTGCCTCGGCGTAGCGGCACCTAACACCCGATCATCATCCTCCGAATTTCTCCCTTACACGTTGGTTAAGGGTTTTATATAACCGGCGACGACGACGGCGACGCGTATACGACGAGCTTATAAACTTGAGCGCCTCACAATGCGTCGGCCACTCTCGGGTTTCTCCACCCTCGCTCGCTGCGAGTCTGGCTGGCGCATCCTTGATACTCAAATAACATTTTCCTCCTTCGGCGGAGCAATCCGATGAAACATGTCCGCCACGAGGAGCGATAATGAACCGCGGTACAGGCTAGCCATCAAGACAGACTTTGCAGACGGTGGAGACTGAAAATCCGCTTGGAATAGGGCGCGCGCGGATCGTTCTGGAGTCAGGTAATTTTCTGGAGTGCGCCCCGCGCGCGTCGTAATGTAATAAGCGTAAAGGGGAGACGAATCTGCTTATTTGCGAAAAATGAATTTGGTCGCGTTACTCGTTCCGCTAGAGAGAATAAGAGAAGCGGCGCGCTCATCGCGCAGATTCCCTCGTTGTCTGATATTCCGACTTGCAGTAGGGAAATATTCTCCTTCTTTCCCTCCCTCCCTCTCCCTCTCTCTCTCTCTCTCTCTCTCTTCTTTCTTCTCTCTCTCTCTCTCTCTCTCTCTCTCCATTTGCGTGAGAGTGCCGCCTCGTCAAAGTGCATAAATTCGCGTGATTGCACGCCCAGAGTCGATGTAACGGTCTTCCGCGCGTTCGGCGTGCCGATTTTATTTAGAGATGCTCTTTCCTCTTTCGAATCCGTTTCAATTTTGCTGACGGACGTTCCCTCCGGTACGTATTTGGCCGAACGAAAGCGCGTTACCTATTCAGCGTAATGCATAAAACTCCATAGTCGGCTAATGGAACGAAATGGAATGTATACGCGCCGTCATAATTATTCCAAAACTCTCTTTAATATAGTCTGCTTCTTTGTTTTTTCAAGAGCTGCATCTATGCTAATCCGATATATGACGCTCCATTAATATATACATTATATTTATTCGGGCGCGCACGGATGCATCTTCTAACTATGGTATCTATCTTAATTCCAGTTAAGCGCTTTAAGCTTTTACTTTAAACACTTTAATTACATATTAAGTTAGAAAATGTTGTTTATTTAGCTACGCGGAAAGAATAGTTTTGTTAAAATATCCAAAAATTTAGTTAAATGTAGATCTGAAATAATTTTGTTGGACCATGATATATTAATAAATAGGGAGATCTGAACGATATTGACTTATTGTGTCCTTCATTGTATCATATATTAAATACTTCATAACGCAATGAAATTAAACTATCGCTGGAGAATTTTGCTAGAAAACGAAGATCAGTATACTTTTTGGATCTTTACACAAAAAGATTTTGCTGGAATATCTCAAAATTTCACTAGATACACATTTGAAAATAATTTTGCCTGAAATTTCAAAATAATTACGTAGGACGCTCAGGCAGTTGATTGTTAGAATATCGAAATTTTTTACAGCATTTATTATGAGCGCTCTGGGAAAAATAATTTTCCCAAAATATGGTTATAACCCACTTTGGTACCCATATACAATTAAGTAATCAAATTGTTTCGATTATTCATAACCCTAATTTTACGTTTATTTTCTCAAATTAACCCCGTTTTAACTAAAAATTGTAGTTAGCTATTCTACCTCTTTCAAAGATTTTCAAGTTATACTAGTCAAGTTTCTCAATTGGTTCCGTCGATATTCAGTTACGCAAAGATAATTTTTACTTAAGAAACTAAGATGTTAAGTTGTTTAACTACAAAAAACGGTAAAGATTTTCCCCACAGTAAGATTACGAACCGTATTTTGGAGAAAATATTTTTCCCAGAGCGTCTTACATAATTATTTTGCCGGTCCAACAAAATTTTTTTCAGATTTGTATCTAACGAAACTTCTAAACGCTTTAACAAAATCGTTCTTTTTCGTGTGCAGATGCGCATCTAAATACTGAATAATTAAATACTTAAATTTTTTAATTAATTAACGCTCACTCATGATACCTTTTTCATACTCACATCCACAGCATTTTTAACGTGCTCTAAGAAATGCGTGTCTCCTTGTTTCATGTATTTTATGTGTATCAGACTACATTTGATTCCGCGTGCCCATGCACGTTTACGCATGCTTGCTATGCGCTATAGAAGTATACGTCTCCTCTCCTTTCCGGGGACTTTCGACGGTAACGTAGCGGGGAAAGCTCAAACGAGTTTTATGGCGACCTATCTCCATGCACCACCTACGCGCCCACCTCGCGCAAGGTGCATCGACATGTCGATACTACCTGCTGTTACCATCTCGCGTCTTCCCGCCGCACGGTATATCGCTCCCGGCTGCCACTGCCGCGAGATAAACCTCTGGAAATTGGATTTACATGACGCGGATTAGGATAACCGAATCTGATAGGCCGACTCCTCCTGTCTGCCGCATCATTGGAAATGTATTCTGGGTTCACCAGTAGTACGGCTATATTATCGAACGTGTAAAATACAGAAGAGATACAGACATTGTTGGAGGGACTTGGTGACGCTTTATTATCTCGCGTGTCTGCGCGAAGCTAAAAGCATTCTTGAGTTTTATTGCTAGGTAGCTCGCGGACGTGACACCGGATATAAAAGATCGTATCACCGAGATCTCATTGCTTTCCAATTAAATTGATACGATTGTCCAGTGTTAAGAGTTTTCTTTTTCTGAATCTTATATTGCGCAGTAAGTACAGTAGTAAAAATATACTACACGTTGTCGAGTAAACGTTTCTCCTGGCGAATATTAAATTTTTTTTACATAAAGATTTTTATAGAAAAATCCGTATTCTCTTATTATTAAATACACTCACCTAAATCAAGGTACCGGGGAAACTTGTTTTATCGCTCGACCTCGGGTAACTCGGTGACTTTTATAAGGCTGCCGAGGCTTACAAGCTGCTACACATGTGGCTTCGCAATATATTCCTTGACAATCAACTTTACGCGATATGATATATCATTCCAATTCTGGCCGCACACACACACACACACACACATAAAATTCCTCGGCGAATTATTCGGGTTCGCTGAGTCCGTCGTGGACCGCGTAAGCCACGGAGACGGGAGGAAAGGCATCCGCGGGCGTGCTTGCAGCAGTAAGCGCGGTGCCCAACGTCCATTTAAGAACCTCTAAGCGGGGAATTATTCAACGTTAATCGAAACTTACGGGAATTCCAGATTATCCGTCGCGTCGTCGCCGTCGCCGTCGTTGCCGGATATTCGGAATTTCAAATGGACTGTGACTTACGAATATTCAACAGGCACTTTGCACGCCTCGACGCGTTCGCACACGATATACCGTTTAGACAATCACGCTGCGCTTTCGTCGACATCCGGCATTTACGTTATGCAATCCGATCCCGTATACGCGCTTTTGATTCTCCGCGAGGAGAAACGGATCGGCGCGCGCGGCTCCATATCCGCCAACGGATTGCGCCTCGCGCGTTGACGCGAAAAATGATATTTTTACGTGGACTTTTATTTTGGAAAAAAAAAACCAGAAAGAAAGGAAGAAAGCACGCAAGAACGTATCGCAAAGTCAAGCCTAGTAGGAGAGTATATTGTAGAGATGCAATCTCGATACACTTCGACCTAACAAAAAAGCCCGCGCGACCGCGGATAATACCTCGGATAATAGTTGATTTATGGTCAGATCATATACTCCATCGAACTTTAGGGATACATTAAACTTTTATAACGTTCTCAAAAGTATAACGGCTTTTCGTGATACTTTCGACCACGCGAGAACGATCCGCACTCTACTTTGTCGGTAAATCTTCTTCGAGCGGTGAGGTTTTCGAGTCGGCTCTATCCATCAACGTCGCGCGGCGCGCACGGCATCCATTTTACCTAATATCCACTAGCGTAATCCGTTTTATTTCATATCAGCCCGCGCTACCCGCTTAACCGTAGCAGAAATCATTTTTTTTTTCCCCACTCTGCGACGAGACCGGCCGCAGTTAATCAAACAAATTCGACGATCAATATTGGAATCGATTTCGGCCGCGCGCGATCTCCATTTTCGACCCCAATTTCGCTGAGGGGTAAGGGCAAGCAAGTAAGGGCCCGGCATTCCGTGACGACGAAATTCCTTTCCTGTCAGGTCGTCGTCCGTGAATTTACGGCCACGAAAGTAGTCAGCCTTGAAAAATGCTATCCGCGGTCAAAAATTTACGGGCATGCGATGCGGTTGTTCAGGAGGAGTGAAAAAGTAGCTCGGAGAGGCGGAATAGGAATTTTGCCGTTGCGAAATATGTACTGTGTTTCCTCTTTCATGCCAACGAGACACTCATGCGCGTAATACGCACGATAAATTTCACTGGAGTGCTTATTCACTGCGCAATCTGTACCGTTACCATGTTCCAGAAAGTCATAATTTATTAATAAATAGTTCCTTCGACAAGCTACAGCAATACACATTAGTTTTACGCAATTCGTATTTACTTGTTCATTGTTCTAGAATGAGAAAAATATGTGTGATGTTTGTGGCTACAATTGCATAGTAAAATAATTATTGTCAGGAATATCATTTTTACAATAATTATTACTACAATATTGGCAATAATAACCGTATGCTTGTAGAATTGTTTTACAGTACAATTTACTATATTAAAATCTCCATTTTGATTATAGTAATCATATCACAAGTTGCACAGACCAATATTATAATTATGAAAACTTTAAAATAATTTAAATAAACTATAATTTATATTGCTGAATAATTATAAAAGATTGTCTATTTCGAACTGCAGCAGATCTTGGTATTGAATATAATTTTTCTATTTCTTCTTAATATTCTTACAGTTTATATTAACTGCGTGCTGACAATATTGTCAGTCTTGAAACATAGTTACCAGCTAGATATCGATGCTCAAAAGCACTTTTAAGATTCCCCCTTTCGCGAAAAAATGTAAATAATTTATAAGCTAAGAATATTAAATTAATAGAAAAATTATATTCAGCATCAAGACCCATTACAGACCGAAACAAGCAATTTTAACTTTATCTTCGTGTTTAAAACATTTATCGGTCAAATCATTAACTTACTATTATTATATAAAAATATTTTTGTGTTGAATCCAACACAAAAATGACTATAAATTATGATTACTGTAATCTTTTTCTTTCGGTGTATTTATCTACTAATTTACGTTGGGAATATACCCTTAGTATTTTCATGTGTTCTCGTGTTTACAGGTGTTCTCACAAGTTGACATACTGTTTAGTATTGGCGGGAAATACTACACGGGGGAACCCATTACCTACACGTACATGGAGGACAAGATCTTCGAGACTTCCCGGAACATCACGATCAAGCTTCATCATCGAGTTGGGAAATTCGTTAAGCTGAGACTCCATTTCTCCGATCGATGGATCATGGTCAGCGAAGTAACCTTCGATTCTGGTAAGACAATTAATTGCATTGCGAGATATTATGCTTATTGATATTTTGTAAAAATACGAGCTATATGTTGTTTTTTTTTTTTTCAAACCTTTTATCGAAAA
>NC_050477.1:3592762-3732619 GCF_013373865.1 Monomorium pharaonis | reverse complement strand
TAGATTGCGAAATTAATTTCTTATTTCTTCTCATTTTTATCAATGTAAATATATTCCAAGTAACGAGTCATTTATATTTCATTAGTAAATTACACGTCGTGACTCACTAGTGACGAACGTCCATACACCGTTGGTATATATCGCACGTACGTATGCAACTGCAAGAGCAAATGATTTTTTAATAACCATATGATTATCTTTACCAATTGCGTTTGTTGTTGCGGCTGACTTAAAGGATTCAACTTTTGACTAATCGAAGTTGGTAGAGAGAAATCATTGATTACCTACAATTATACAAATATAAATTGCAAAGTTTGTTTCTATTAGTATTCCATAATTACCCTCTATTTACGTTACGTGTCAATCATTTTAAGAAAACAAAAGATTAAAGTTAATATGAAATACATTGTGAAAATAATTATGATTATACTTGAAGTAAACAAATTCCTGGGAAATGATCGGAGAAAGAATCGAGTAATGGACTAGTCAAAACAGCATCGGGTGAAACCACATAAACATTGCTTTCACAAAGTGGATATATTATCGTAGCCTTTGCCCAATAAACTAAATGGCCAGTTAGTTGAAACACCTGCGCGAGTGTCAGATCAGAGTCTGCGGCTAAAGTCTGCAAACTTTTCAATGGATTGTACATTTGAATCAATCGTTTCAGTGCCGGAGAGCAATCTATTTGTAAAGACTCCAACAATTCCAATGGCTCTGTTAACAAGAGTATGCCATGATAAGGTCTTAAACTGTTCAAACATCTGTAAAAGTCACAAATATATTTTAAATTGTACAAATCAACGCGTAATTAAGAATACTCATCGAAATAAAAACTGATAAAAAATTTTTCTAATTCAATAAATATAAATAACTACGATAAACAAATAAATACTGAATTACTTGAAAAGTTTGATACAAAAAATATACATTTCTTATATTTTCTTGTAAAGATGTAGATAAAATGTTTAGTTAATCTTTATATTAAATTTTTTTTATTAGAGAATATATCTGATATAACTTATGTAAAACATATTACGTATAGAATGTATGTACAACCTAACGAACCTGTCTATAATTTTGGGATCTATAAATAGTCCTTTTTTATGCGTTTGATGAATTTTCTGGGGAAGACAGAAGCGGACTTGAATCCATTTGTTAATTATGATATTAACGATGCCAGAAGTGCTGAGATTGCTAAACACAGACTTTAAACCACGTGCCAATGAGCTTCTTTGAAGGATTAATTCATATGGTGATTCGTCGCAGTCGCTTTCACCTTCGGACCTAAAAATATAATATCAACAAAATAATTTTATCAATAAATAAAAGATAAAATTCATGTTATATTCACCTTCCAGCAATCTCATCGTGCGTCGATACCATTATCTTTATCTCGTCCGTCAGAAAGCTACATCTTTTTTCTTCGTGTCTCAATGCTATGCCTAATCTAAGTACATTAAAATATTACTTCCACTTGCAATAATAACCAATTTTATACATATACTCAAATTATATTACCTTTTGCTTAGATCGTAATAACATCTTACTATTGAATGACTCGCTTGCGCTTGTAGTGCAAAAACTATATTGAAGAGCATCGAAGAATTTATTTCCTTCAAGCCACGAGATGGAACTAAAGTTGGATGTCCAACAAAACGAACGTCATTTACTTTTAGTTCAAACTTTTGTTCACATAATTCTGGCTTTACAGCAAATAGAGTAGAAAGAACTTCATCAGTTAAACCAGTTAAATTTCCATTACTTACGTTTGACATTGGAAATGGCAAAGACTATCAAAATAAATAAAAAATTATTAATATAATTATTATATATATGTATTATACACATATATATATATATATATATATATATATATATAGGCACATTTTTACAATTTGACTATATTTAGAAAATGTTTGCAAACATGTGATTTAGATAAAAAAGAACCTGTAATAAATCTTCTGTGTTGATCAACGAATAAGGGTTTTTTCGTTTTGTACAGTGATTCAAATCCCTTACATGATTAGTCATATGTGGATATCGAAATAATAATCTATCACCTTTGCTGTCACTTTTTACTAAAATTATACTTAATGGATAGATTCCCATATTTTCCAATTCACACTAAAGATTAAAGAAAAAAATAGGGATTATAAGCAAGATTAGAAGATAATATATTTATAACAAAGCGTTAATAAAGTAAATATATCTTATTCTATACATAGGTTATTTCTTCTATGTCATTACAATATTACATTGCGCTATTGTCGAAAATGTAGCTTTCTTTTCAAATAGATGTAATATTCAATAATAGCGCAATAACAATATCAGCGCGCATATATAACAGAAAAGAAATTACAAGCCATCACATACGAAGCATAACCTGCATGTGCATAGCATAAGAGCTCTAGGCCTAGGCCTATAAGCATCGTATGAATATCAATATGGCGACTTTATGCTGGTAACTGATTGGTTCAACGATCTTATGCTATGCTTATGCAGCTTATGTTAGGCTGGTATTCATAGTCGAATCTTATTTAAAGATTGTCTCGAGCAACGTCTTAAGATGCTAATACGACTCTCTGATTGGCTGATGGCATCTTAAGATAGTACTTAAGATAATCTTAAATATAAGATCCGACTATGAATACCAGCCTTAGGTTTGTTTTTTATTCCTGCACTGCCACACTGGTGCAATAAGACAGAAATATTCCCATTCTAATTTTTTCCCATTCTAACTTATTGCACCAGTACAGCAGTGCAGCGACAAAGAACAGGCCTAGAATGAGAAAAAATATATTTGTTTTAGGCCCGATTGTTCCAACTTCTTGGTAAACTTACCTACCAGATAAGCATATGTGTCTATCTTCATTTCTTTTCTTAAATAAATAAAGACGAACATATATTTACCTGGTAGGTAAATTTACCAAGAAATTGGAACAATCGACCCTTATTCTAACTTATTGCACCAGGTGCAGCGGTGCAGGAATAAAAAACAAACCTGGGGCTCGATTCTTGAATTCATTCGTAAGAAAACGTATGCGCAAATACCCGCTCTAACAGAAAAGTTGCAAGTTTATTGGTTAAAAGCTATACGATAGCCAATAAATTTCCAACTTTTCTGTAAGAACAGAATTTGCGAATACGTTTCTCTTGCAAATGAATTCAAGAATCGAGCCCCTGTTATTTTGGGTCTGTTCGCGTCACATGCTCCACCATGCTCCTATTCACCCCAACGCACTCCAATACGTTGATTCCGATGACGCCAACCTATTAGAATGCGTTGGAGTGAATAGGAGCATGTCGAAGCATGGCGACGCGAACAAACCATTTGTGTGTGATGGCCCTAATAGTTCAAGTGCATATTTTGTGCGCACATAAGGTCTGTTCGCGTCACATGCCCCAACAATGCTCCTATTCACCCCAACGCACTCCAATACGTTGATTCCGATGACGCTAACCTATTAGAATGCGTTGGAGTGAGTAGGAGCATGTCGGAGCATGGCGACGCGAACAAACCAATAGAGATACTGGAAACACCTAGAACGACGGGATGACCGTTCTCAGCTTCTTTCTTGGTGCTGGCGAGTTAATTATTTTGCATATATCTTGTTAGTATTCATTAGTATTGTTCGTTTTGTCTGTTCTGGGTCTACTCGGAGCAAACCCGAGCAGACCAACGCACTCTAATAGGTTGGCGTTATCGGAATCAACCTATTAGAGTGCGTTGGGCTACTTGGGTTTGCTCCGAGTAGACCAACGGACAAAACGAACGATACTCTACTCTAATGTCATCTTTCGTGAGAATATGGATTAGCGCGAAGAAAGTATTTTAGGAATAAGAATGAATCTATTGTAAACACGCGGTACGTTGGTTCGCATAATCTCGAGGATTTAACAATTTGTACTTATCTTTGATTTGTTGGGACATCGAGATACTCGCAAATATATATTAAATTGGTAAATTGATAAATTTTACCAAGTGCAACGAAATCGGTTTCAAATGTTTCGGTATAGTCCTTTATGCGTAAAGAGGCAACACTAATTATGCATTTTTTTCCACAGTGAATACTAAAAGATAGTTTTTCTTACGAGTGTTGACGATTCACGTGACGCAAAGTGACCGATTCTGCGTTTTGTTGTGTTCGTTTTACAAGCGGATTGACGGCGACGTTTATGCAAAAAACTGTGCAGGGTGCCGGAGATTAATTCGATTTGTCACTTGTCATTTGTTTATTGTGGAAAATTTCGAATTCCTCAGAATTGTGGCAGCTACGGGTTGTTTCGGGTATCAATTTCCTACAAGGTCTCTAAGGAAAAAATAGTGTCGTCAACTAAAAATAATTTACATAATTTATTTGCGTTTAACATGCTCAAGAATATTCTTTCTTGGAAGATTTATTACTTGTAAAGTCACGTTTAATCGATCAGGTTTAATTAATCTTAATAATCTTTAATTATTCTTCTGATTTTTGATTATGTATTCGTGAACGTAATACTTTCATATCCATAAATCTTCTAGTTTGTTTAAATGTTTTATTTCGTATTATCTTTCATCTTGCAGACTTTAAATCTTTTTATATCTATGTTATCAACTCATATAAAACTCTCTTAGCAATTAGATTCTCATTAGTTACTTTTTCTTTAGATTTTGGTGTACAGATTAATTTTTATTTTTATTGGGTTTTTTAGAATTTATTATTTGCTTATAAGAGATCAAATTTCTTACTTAAAAAAATGGAAATTTTGTGAAATATAAAACATTTCTGTTTATAGTTTGCTTTATACTAGGGTATATTAATATTTTCTTAAATTAAATTATGTTAAAATTATATAGTTTATAAAATTTAGTTACATCAAAAATTGCATGAAAAAAAGTTAAAAAATAATTTGTTTAAAATTATAAATTTTGTGTAACTTTCAACTTTTTAACTACCCACTCTCTTGCTTTATACTTATTTTATATTACATTTTATATTAGATTTACTTAGTATTTATTTTCCCCACTTTTGTGAAGAATTATATTTGTATTTAGAAAATTAAAAAATGATTTTTATAACAACACTAAAATTTACCAATATAGATGATTGGATAACAGTCCACATTAGTAACATAACGCTTTGAAACTTGTAAAAGTTGGTTATGCGCACGTTGATATTAAGTGTTAAAATATATATCGGCACTTATATTGACTGATTTTGTTACCTTTGAAAATAGGAAAGTCTCGTGTTTAATCTTTATAGCTGAGGTGTTATTTTTTGTTAACAAAATTTTTACGGTATTTGAAGGAAAGAGGGTATTAGGTACTTGGTGCCGTTATTAAATTGATTATCAATTTACTATCTTGATATTAGTATTCTTATTCAATTTATATAACTGTATTTCAAGATTGTAAATTTATTCAGCTCGCAATTTGATAAACTCGAAAAGATAAATATAAAATCATATGAGAAATATTATCACAACATCTAGATATGATTAAATGACAGCTAAATTGTTTTTAATTATTAATTGCTTTACAGGTTGTTCTACATTCTTCTATTATTACTTGTTACTCCTGCATAAAAAGTAACGAAAAAATAAAAATAGATATTACATACCATTTCATATAAAATTCATATAAAAATACCTTAGAAACATATAACGTAAAATATGTTTCAAACTTGGTACCACTACAAAAAAATAATTTGAGAAATTATTCTAAATATATTTTTTTTAACAGAAAAAGATAAAATTATACCTAGCGTTTTATAATCCTTTTATACGGTACAACAAAATTATTATAAATAATTACCTCCGTTTAACAATTTAAAAAACGAGTTTTTATCCGGCTTTCGTATAGAATCTGAAATCACTGTGCATTAACTTGATTCGTTCGATTTTACAATGCGATGCTCGAGTATTGAACAGTATTATATAATGTAACTCTTTGAATCTAATCTCTAGCAACAAATTTTTTTTAATAGTGTTTAATGAATAGATTCTATAGAGGTTGATATCGTTCCGAAACGACCAAAAAAACCGCGAGTGCCATCGGGTCCTGCTGGCATTCTCGTTACATTCTCAGGCACGTGCGTCATTACGATATTGTTGTTGCTTCTCGAACGACAGAACACGTTTTGTTCCGAGTTCGAAGAGCATAAGGATGATCTCCTGGTATCGAAATCACGACTGTATGTCGAAGGCCTTCTCGATGACGGTCCATAATCAGTCGATCCACGACGATTTAAGAAGTAGCAGTTTTCTCGGCATTCTATTGGAGAACCTGTTATAATTAACAAATCCATAAATTGATTATAAAAAATATGAAAAAATCTACATCCCTTCTAAAAGTCTTCATACATGTGAATTCTAATATATATTTGAAAATTTCTCATTCTACAAGTTCTGAGAAACATTTGAAAAGTTTAAAACAATTTCAAATATCTTTCAGAAGTCTTCATAAATTTAAAATATAAAAATTTCCAAAAAATTATATAAAACATTCTTTAAAAAATTCACTAAGGCATACATAACAAATAGAATAGTTTACGCGATAGAATATATTAAAAATTGTTTCGTAATCGACGATTTTATCCAGTTACGATATCATATGTACGGTATATGCGATTACTAACTAGTGGATGAACAGCAGGAATAACGGCGGCTTTCGTGATGATGAAAATTATTCGAATAACTTGGATAAAAGAAAGCTGCTTCGGAACCAGACGAACAAGTGGAATAACGTCTACCAGAATCTGAGCTGGAACCAGATCCAGAACCGGAACAAGAAGACAGACGTCGAAATATAAAACCGTTTTCGGAACTGGATATAGAGCAGGTAGAGAGCTTACGAGATAAGCACGTGTCCGGTGATGTTGGTCCTGCTATTATAAGATAGATAAATAATTGATTGTTTTGTAAAAAAAAACGTTAAAAAGTTTAATTAAATAAAACTATATTCTCTCTCTCTCTCTCTCTCTCTCTCTCTCTCTCTCTCTCTCTCTCTCTCTCTCTCTCTCTCTCTCTCTCTCTCTCTCTCCTTTATCTCTTTTCTTGATTAATTTTACACATTCCGCGCTATTAAGCATTTATAATTTTTGGTCAATTTAAAACAACTTAAAATAACTGTGAAACAAAAAGACGTATTACGACAGAAATTATAAATTATTAGTAAACAAAAATTTAACAAAATTAATAAGAAAAATTGAATGTAAATACTATTCTCTAATAAAAAAAATGTTGAGAGAAGAGAACGATATTTCTCTTTGCTACGACAAAATATTTAAGGTTTAATCTCAATTAAATTTAATACTCAAAGTCAAAGAAATAAACAAGTGATGAAAAAATAAAAAGTCAAAAAATAATAAAATATTTCCGGGAAAAAATGTTTCGTATAAAAACATATACGTATAAATATATAAAATACGTCCATATATGTTTATATTAGTCTCCTTTCTTTTGTAAAATTTCTGTTTGATATAAAAAAATAATAGTCATCCTGAAAAGATAAAAACTAATTTAAAAAATAATTTTTGCATTGCTTCTTTTAAAAAAGCTAAGTATGAAAAATTGTCCATATATAATCATACATATTTCGAAATATGATTATACATGAACAATTTTTTATACTTTTTTAAAAGAAACAATGCACAAATTATTTTTTAAATTAGTTTTTATCTTTTCAGTATGGCTTTTATTTTTTATATCAATAGAAATTTTACAAAAGAAAAGAGACTAATATAAACATATATAGACATGTTTTTTATATATGTGTGTTTTTATGTAAAACTTTTTCCCAAGTTTAACGAAAAAATCAACAGAAAATCGATAAAAAGATCTGCAATGGTTGAAATAATTGGTCTGTAACATTTCATATGACGTAAAAACAAACGATATGTTCTTAGGAGGTGATACCTTGGAAAGGATAATTCGTATTATAAACGTGATACATCGGATATCCGTGGAAACCTCTCTTAACCCTTATTCTCCCATCTTCAGGTTCGGATCCACTAGGACAACTGGACGAGTTGTGATTGTCTTCTTTTGCTATTGTATTGAGAGTACATTTTTTTGTAGATTGCTTCTTCTTCTTGTCAGCCGAGTGACGCAATTCAAATATTTTTATGTCACTCGAGACCATCTGCGTGGCAATTCGAGCGGAAGCCGAATCAGTGAATTCGACCATGGCGCATTCCTGCATGGAGGCCAATTCTGCCCTTTTGGCGATTGCTTGTCGTACCTACGTAACAATTGACAAAGACGTAAAATACAATGTAAACATTTTTTTATGATTAATGCCTCGTCATAAGGTATTATTATTTAATTCAATTCACATAAAATTAAATTTAAAAATTACCAAAATTGGGACCAAAAAAAAGATTTTTTGAAATTATTCTTTTAATTTGCGTAAATTATGTACATACAGCGATAATACATTATTTATATTACTAGCGAGAGATGTCTTACTAGTAATATAAATCTTTCAAAGAGAGACTTTTCTGTAAAAAAAGATGTAAAAAATATTTAAAATATAAATGTTACAAATGTCATACATTGTATGTAAGAATATCTGGTTTCGTAACAGCTGATGTAAAGATTAATTCGATCGAATAAACTATTATTGCGGTAGAAACGTTACAAAACGTTTTAATTCTTACGCATTAACTGTAGCTTGTTATCTGGCACAAATTAATTGCAAAGAATATTATACACATATCTCAATGGTAGTTTATGTCATGCAATGATTGTGGAAAATTTTATGGGCGACACGGTAGAAACGAGTGATAAACAAGCATTATCCGAATTACTGTTTATTATTATCAATATTCCGGTCTGTTGAATGGTCGGTAATGTACAATTAACTTGAATTGAGCGATACAAGAAATTACACGAATTACATTAATTTTTCTATCGGTAATTAATAGACTTCTGACTTTACGTTCTTTTATGCGTATTTTTGCCTTTCGAGAATGTATTCGGTAAGAACCGATCAAAGTAGAATATAAATGACGAGAAAGTATATAGTTTGACGATAACGAAATATAATATTTCAAAATTATATGCCACGTGATCTTTTATATACAAAGTAAAAAGAAAAATCTTTAAAATGCTAGTCGTCAAAATTCGTAGACATATTCCATCAATCAATTCGCAGGTTTTTTGGGAGCGTCCCAGATGCGCACAGATCGAAACGGACACCACCAATCAGATTACTGAGTTTGTTAGAGTTAGGATAAATTTATAGAATTTGATTGGTGGTGTCCGTTTCGATCTGTGCGCATCTGGAACTCACTTTTTTTTAGCTAAAAAAAAGATTCTAGAATGAAACAAATGGATACTTTTTGCATTTTGCTGAAACGATAAACCATCTAAAATAAAAGCTCATCTTTGCAAATTAAATGTAAAACATAAACTATCTAAATCGATATATACATACATAAAGTGTACAGTTAAAGCTATAGTTGAAAATACGTATAAAAATTTTTTTTAAGTGAATTGAGCAAATATCGTGTTACAGAGCATCCTAGAGAGTAAAATTTTGCTACTCTAATCAATTGCTAAATTCGCATCGACGATTCAATTAATGCACCCAGTTAAAGAAGCGTTTTTTAATTATTTACCTCGGGCGGAACAGGACGTCCAGATTTGAGCACTCTTATAAGCGCTATTTCACCGCAAGGTTTAAAAATCTCTGCAACAGATTCAACTGTTAATTTCTCTCTCGGTAAGCCAACTGCTAAAATGGTTCTGGAAGGAGTTGTTTGATCGAAAAGTGGCAGAGGATCCACTCTACGCAGCTTAATGCCTTGTGGATTAAGCTCGAGCTTTTTAGACCTCTTTAAAGCCGCTCCGACCACTCTCCAATCCCTACTGAGGTGCTTGACCTTTTTGAAGCTGGATATTAATTTAAGGGACACGTAGCCTTCCTTATTTCTTTTCACGTGTTTCAATAGGAACGCGTCCTTTACGATATTTTCATCAGAAAAGTAATATTCCACCTGAGCGCATATCTTGTCGGCTAATTCGTCATCCGGCATCACAAAATCGTTGGTCGTTCTCACGATCGTTGAAAATTCCGACGATAGATCCACTTGTTTCTTCTGTTTTTCCACTTCTTCCAATGTAGCGTCATCCAAAGTGTCTGCGCCCGAATCTTGCTCGATATCAATGTTTTTTACCCGATTGGTAGAGGACTTGATCTCACTCTCGTAATCTGACAAGTCGGCCTCATCGCTTTTGGAATCTCTTCTTCTATCGAAAGAAAGACTCACGTCACTATCTACCGAGGAGATGCTGTCCTTTGTTTCAGATTTCTTCATGTGGTGTGAAGGCGAGAACAGCAAATTGTCGATCTGTTCCTTTAAATCAAGACTTGATACTCGCGTCTCCATATTTTTATCAAAGTAGTAAAAATAGATTATATATTTTCGAGTTGTAACGAGTTGGTAGTGATTTTAAGTTGTTTTAATTACTTGATGACTTTAACTGATGACTCGTATTCTTCCTTTGGATCTTGAATGTCTTTTACATCAAGAATAAGAATGGAATATACACATGTGCCATGTTGTTAATTGTTCTCCTCTGATCCTGACGTTTTATTATCAGTTGTCAAGACTTTTGCGATTAAAAACATAGATGGAAATTACACGAACAAAGCACTCGTCGCTCACTGACCTTCCACTTTGCGCGCGATTCGTTTTATAGCCGCGGCCGGGTGTCTGTGTCGGCCAAGTTCGATGCGTGCGGGCAAAGTTGCGATAGTCTCGTGGCCTTCTTAAATACCGGTCAAGAATGAAACATTCGGCGAACGACCGAAGGGCACTCGAATCGAACCTTGAGCGAAGGAAATGGAGTTTATGATACAAGTGTACCTTCGAAATTATCTAGTACGCATCATATTACATGTGGGTGCACGCATAATTGAAATGATAACAATCTCGAGCAATTGTAAAATCTTTATAATTTTTTTACATTTTAATAATAAAAAAAAGTATACATAATATCGATACTCTGATGGATTTCACCACTCTATCGGATCGTGGAACATCGATGTATTGTCGCACACAATTGACAGTTACTGTAGGTAAGAAAGGATTTCCGACGACGACGGCGGCGGCGGCGACGGTGGATTATCGTTAATCAGTCTTAACCTCGGTAAAGCCCTGCGGGTATATTCGACGCGCATCGCGTCTGTACGCCAATAGCATAATAAAATATAGGTCAAGTCCAGCTGGCTACATATATGGCCACGAAGGACAAAGTGAATTCTGTAAGTCGTCGAAATGAAAGGATTCGATTCCTCGCCCAGATCTTCAAGACTTCTCGAGCCCTCTCCAACCCCTTCAGGCCCCTTCCGATCTACCAGCCCCCCTATCGCATTGCACGCACCTCTATACCAAAGTTACTTTGAAAGACAGAGGGTGATAACCTTGGTCTCGACTCGAGATGTTAACGAAGGAGAAGAGTGAAAGACGTGGGAGGAGAAACCATCTAAATTACTCGCTTGTACATATTGATATTTTTCTAACATTTCAATAAGTACCAGTATAGGTATATGAATTTCACATTAAAAAAACTTTAATATAATCTTTTATGTAGTCATCATTTTCTTGTATATAAAAACTTACAGCGTGACTATTCAAAGATAAATATTTCATGGAATATACTCATTTCATTAACATCTTCCGACATAAAATAGAAAATACAATAAACTATAATTTCCATAAAATATTTACTTATTTATGAATTTATCTTGATTTATATATTACTAAAAATTATCAAATAATCATAATAATTAATTTACACATAAAATTTTAGGAAAAAAGACGTTTTTTTTGTAAAGTGTGCAATTCCATCCAAAACATCTTAATTGATTGTAAAATTTCGAAGCAGAGTACTTGTACAATTTGAAAAATTGTTTTTCTTTCATAATAGTCATTAGAAATCTAATAACGTAAAAAGATATTAAAAAAGTAATATCCTTATATTATAAATTAAGAATACTTTAATGCTTATGTGCTTATATATCGATATAAGTTAATCAAGTGATTTTGATTGTTAACGATATTGTGGACAATGTTGTTTTATTATTGATTTTGAAACGTCAGCATGACCTGGAATTAAAACATACAATGCAGGTCACACATAATTATGCATGATATTTGATAACAATGTATTTATACAGTGTACTACTTTTCAAAACACTGAAATAATGTAGAATTAAGAAAGATATTCTTGCAAGAACAATTTTTTAATTCATAATACCGAAAAAAAGATATTACCTAATTGTAGCTCTATATACAAGGCCAACATTATCACTTGTATAGGTATACCACAATCTGGTTCTTTTGATATCCATATCTGAAATAAAAACTAGAAATAGCATTTGATATGTGTATGTGTGTAAGATAAAAACAAATGCAAAATATTTAATATTATATATTTTGTTTTTATTATTAACTCTTAATCCTTTAATTTTAAAAACAATCTTATAAACAGAGTCATAAAAGTTGCAACAGGGATAATTTACTTCATTATTTTTGCCAAGTATCGCAAAGTGCTAAAGAGGTATAATAAAAATTTTTTTTTAATGTATATGTATAATTAATGTTGATATAAATATACTCGCTTGTTTTAAGATTTCTCCAGATTTATCTAGTTCGCCTCGTATGGCATAAGCTACGGCCAAGTTGTAATGTATCACAGCAATGCCTGTAGAAAGTGTTGTAGGATACCAAGCTATAATTTAAAGCAATAAATAAATAATTTACAAAATATTAAACACCCGCGCGCACGCACACACAACACACACACACACACACACACACACACACCACAATTATTAACACTAGACATTACAAATTCTTCAAAAATTATATAAACGGAAAAATTTAACGAGGGCAGGTAGAAATATTTGTAATTAGAATTAATTTTTTAAAAATAAATTTTGAAAATTTAGAAATCTTTCTTTTTTTTTTAGTTGTTCTTGCCAATGTGTCCACAATGTTCTTAAACGTCGTAAAAACGCAATTTTTAAAAATGTCGGTGTGTGTGTGTGTGTGTGTGTGTGTGTGTGTGTGTGTGTGTGCGTGCGCGTGTGTGTGTGTGTATGTGCGCCAAATTTAGTAAAATTTCTATAACTTCAAATCTGATTAACCATTTCTTTTCAAAATTTATATGAAATACGGGTAGAAAAGTCTTAATTATCGAAACTTTGAAATGTAGCCTATAAAAAATAAAGGGGGTGTATGTTTGTGCGTGTGTATGCGTGTGCGTACGTGCGCGCGCGCGCGCGTGTGTGTGGTGTGTGTACGTCACACACATGAACTACCCGGAAGGAAAATATTCCATTTAGGTGTGCGTAAACGCAGTTCCCCCTACCTTCAAAAAAAGGAGTTTTTAATATAAACGAAATTGTATGTAGGATGCAAACAAAATTGGATAAAGAAATGTTTGTTGACAATATATGAAGCTTCCTTTATGAGGAAGCTAAAATAAAAAACGGGACATTTGCAAATTTCTAAATTGTATACTTAACAACTATGAGAAAGCAATATGCAAATCTAATTTCACATTTAAAAGCTATGAAGAAGCAATGCGCAAATTTCTACTTGCACAATTTTTTAATAATAATTAATCTTATAATCTTATAATCTTATAATCAAATAATTATAAACGTCATCTTATGTAGGTCGTAAAAGGAACAAAAGAACAAAAATCTATTGGAAGCAACGAAAATACCATGTCGAATAATGTAACATAACTAAAAAAATTATATAAAAATAAAAAATATTACTCCATAAATGAAAATATTTTCTGCTTTTTAATTTTCAAAGTACTCTTTATCACATTTTCAAAATTTACCTTTTACAGGCTTTACCATAATTTCCTCCGCTTTTTCCTTATCCTTCTCCTGAATTTCTGACATAGACATAAATGTATTTAAATCTTGAAGATTTTCAAGCTTCAGATATTCGAGTGCTTCACTTATTTTGTCCATAAATATTAAACTTTCAGCGGCATATAAGTTGCCTAACATTTTGTATGCACCAGGTAACTTGTTAAAACTTAATAGAGTTTTTGCATATTCGAGAGAAAATATATAATCTCCAAGACACAAAGAGACATAAGCGCTAGCAGCCAAAACACTAATTTTTAAATTAAAAGATTCGATAGCTGTAGATCGTGACGTTAACGTTACATGTTGAATACCTAAAATAAGTATTAAAGTACATTTAAGCATGCGTAATATTATGCGTAGTAAATTATAATAAAATCTATACATACACACATGCGTATGCGCGAAATATATACCTAAGTTATGACCAGGTGTTAATGATAATGAATTCGCCATAGCCGTTATAGGTACGTTTGGCTCATTATTGTTCGAAAGTAAAAATAATGCATTTTTCAGACATAAATATCCAAATTCCAATGTTGGTTGTGGAATTGCATAGGATAGGCCTTCTGAATGATATTTAGTATCTTTTGAAAGAGATGTAGGTAATATGATTTTTTTATGAATACCAGAACCCATAACTTCCTGTACCAGATCCTTACATCTTTTTGAAATATTGAAATCGACTTCATTTGACTAAAAAAATAAACCATGTATGCTTGTTGTATTATATACATTAGATATACAATTTACATATACTTTATTCATTAAATTATATAAGTGCAACAAATAGTTGATATTTCTAAAAATGTTGGTGTTAACTAAAAATTTTAATTTGAAAATAAAATCATCACACATAATGCAACTTACAGATTTATGATTGCAGATACAACATTCTGCCATTCTAAGTAAGAGTTTCGGATTATTGCATACCCTCTGCGCTACATCTGTAAAGCAGTCAAAGGCTTTTGACGCTTTACCAGCATACAAAAATGATACACCCAAATTGTACATTAACTCGGAATGTTTATCGCCACCAAGCATATACAATGGTTGAGAAGAATCTGTACAAGTTTCCTTTTTTTAATATTGATACAAAATTATTAATTATATAAACACAATTTGTTTAGAATAATATCGCCAAAAGTACAATCAACTCGGTAATTTATTACTGTAAATATATTGAGCTCCAAATATATTCCAATATGTCTCCAATATGATTGATTTTAATCAAATATTAAACACATTCTTACTTTTCTTACTTTGCGAGTAAATATTTAGAAAAAAAATAAAAAAGTAATATTTAAATAAAAATAAAGTATTTGAAAAATAAGTAAATATCCCAAAAGAAAATAATATTTGATTCACATTTAATAATCGTAAGAATTACCAATGTCTTTATCTTGCATGCTCTTCACAGCGCTATCATTCACGCGCAAAGCTCTTTGAAGATAAGAACAAGCTAAAGTTGGCTTGCCCATTGCGAGATGCAGACATGCCATATTGTTATAAAACAAAACAGTTGACGATTCTCCACATAATCTACATAAATACCATATATTAATACGTGTTTTAAAACCGAGCAATAAGTTTATCTACTTGAAATATTTTTGCATGTTTTAAACAATATAAAAGTTATTTCTATGTAAAAATTTTAATATTCTATTGCATTAGATGATACTAAACAGAATGATTTAAGAACAAATTGTAGCAAGGTGATTATAAGAACCGGAAGATCATAACGCTTTTTTCTGATTAAGATGAAGACCAATGGATTATAGGTTCTAATTTGTCACACTCGCACACACACTCACACACACATACATACACACAGAAAGATTCTTTTTTCATTTATGTAAATCCGTTTGTCTTCAACATGTAATATTTGTTTTTGGCATGTTAAAAACACAACTATTATATTATATTGTTTAAAAAAGCAAAACTGTCAAAGATAAATGGAATTATTTCAATTTATTTCAATTTATATACGAAATATTAAAAATATATATTTACAAATGTTTAGTTTTGCCTTATACATTTATATTTAATTTAGTTAATATGTATAACATACTTAAAATCTAAATTTTCTTTCATTTTAGAATTCAAAAATTGCATTGCTTTATCATAATTTCCTCGTAAATATTCCAAATTAGCCTTCAAAAAAATGGTTGATGTATTCTGAAAGTAATAAAGTAACTTAATAAAAAAGAGAAATAGTGGTATATATCAGTTCATTTTAAGATATACTTAAATATATATATATATATATATTACATACAATATCACCTATATGGATAAACATATTCATGGATAAACAATATGCACATGGATACACATACACATTTTACTAAAAATGTTTCTGAAACCTGACTTGTAAAATTAATAAAAATAAAATTGCAATTTAACCATGTAACAATATTAAACTTTGAGATTTAAAAAAATGTATACAATATTATTCTGTATTAACATAAATCATATCTTGAGATATAGATTGTGTAAATAAAATGTGTGAATTTATCTAAAAATTTGTTAAAATAATAGCCAAGTTAATGTAATATAGTGAATAATTACTCATATTTTTATGTATGTATGTATATAATTATAATCTGTACATTATTAATAAAATCGTAACATTACCACTGTGCCCAATGAAACTAATGTCTTCCATTCTTTTTTACAGAGTTTTAATTGATGAGTTAGGAGATATATTCTCGCTTTATATTTCAAAAGTTTAATCTTGAATGCATCTATCGCTGTATCACCAACTGTATCTTTCTTTGGCTCCTTTTGCTCTTTGATAGATTTTATTACTCCATCCTTGTCAATAGCAGATATCTTGGAACTATCGGTAGATATAAATTGACTCTCAACATAATTTTGTATTGACAGAGCTGCATCTGGTTGCTCCGTTACTATGTATAACTCTATCAGTAACAGACACACTTTATGTGCCAAAGTTTCCTCTACAATCGAGAAAGAGGTATGTATATATTAATTGTAAATTAACAATTCCATAAGCCAGATATATAGTTTGTTTAAACAAATAAGCCTATTCTGTAACACTTAACAACAATGCCGATATCGTTTTACATTGTCATTGCACACATATTATATTTGACAAAAAAGCTGCGCAACAACAACATAACAATAACATTGAACTGTCATTAAGAGTTACAGAATAGGCTTAAAAGGCTCTTGATTTATTTATCGATTTCAACAATGTGTTTCTACTAAGCTTCTGGGCATATATTTAACTGTACTTTTGTTATATTTTTGGTTACTTTAACTTAAGCTTTAAAAAGTATTCAATTTGAAAACTTCATACATACCCATTGGCTCGATAAAGGCAAACAGCCTAGTCATAATTTGAAGCGCAGCATTATATTGTTTATTATGATATAACAAAACGGCTTGATTGTATCTCATAACACATTTCTCGACGTCATCGATAGTCTCGTTGGAATCCGACGTTGACATTTGACCACATATAGCATTTAAACTCTTTCGTGTCAGCTCAGTTTTCTTCAAATCACTTTTATAATATTCCACTACAACTTTGTTATGCATAACTTTAAGATCAGTAGGTCGTAGACTCTCCAATTTATTTAAATATGTTAAACACAAGGCGTAGGAACCTTTTCGAAATTCCAACAGTATATTTTGAGCCAACTCGCGCTCTTGTTCAGTTATAACAGAACCACTATCTTTATTCTGTGTTTCCGAAGTTTCACTCATAATGACGCTGACCTATGAATGCTAGGAAACAAATTACACATTGATTATGAATCTTTTATTTGAATCTCTGATCCAATTCCCACATGTTCATGTATTCATATTGATTATTTCATTATTTATTTTTTGTGCCTTTTGTGTCATTAGTAGATTAACACATACAATAGTTTAAATACTGCTCAATGGAGACAATTATAATATTAATTTTTGTTACTGATAATGCACACCAAAATTTTATTAAGTCTTTTTGTCTTTTATTCTCAATTTCTGTTTCCTAATAGTTCTAAAGAGGCTTGATTTCCGTATAAGAAACAAAATATTTCAAAATTTCGTTCACATTACTGAATCGTTCATATCAGAAACACCGAACTGTTCCGAACCTTTAACCTTACTGTTATGTCAATTCATGTGTGAGGGCCTTTACGGCTAAAACACTCCATTGTAGATGACCCTTAAGAGCTCTAGGCCAATAAACATCTTACGTATATCAATATGGCGACTTTATATTAAGAACTGATTGGTTCAACGGTCTTATGCTATGCTTATGCAGGGCTGCGTTCAGGGGCTCGATTCTTGAATTCATTCGCAAGAAAACGTATGCGCAAATACCCGCTCTAACAGAAAAGTTGCAAGTTTATTGGTTAAAAGTCATACGATAACCAATAAATTTTCAACTTTTCTGTAAGAACAGAATTTGCGAATACGTTTCTCTTGCAAATGAATTCAAGAATCGAGCCCCAGATTCCCCACCCGAGTGTTTCCTGGTATCATTTTATCCTTGTTATTTACTGAATGTTAAACAAGGATAAATCTACACCTGAGGACACTCGGGTGAGAAATCTGAACGCACCCCAGCTTATGTCATTTTGGGTGCGTTCGGGGTGACGCTATTAGCGCTATCAGCATCAGTTTATCCTTGTTTTACTTTTAATGAGTAATGAAGATGGACTGATGCTTGGTAGCGCTAATGCCTAGTCTACAATGAGTCGTTGGTCGTTGGTCGTAAGAAATTTAACCAATCACAGTTGATCTTAGAGAAGAATAACCGAACATAATTGGTTAAATTTCTTACGACCAACGACCAACGACTCATTGTAGACTGGGCATAATAGCGTCTCCCCGAACGCACTCTTTGGACGGGATTCATAGACCGATCTTAAGCTCAAGCATTGTCTTAAATCTAGCTTCGAGCCGACTTGAGACTTACTTAACCAATGAAATAACAGCATTGACGTCTCAAGATCGTGCTTAAGCTGGAACTTGAATAAGATTCGACTATGAATTCCGGCCTTTGTGTGCGATGGCCCTTATGGTATATCCACACAAACTTGCATAAACGCATAAGCATATGCATAAGAAATTCGATTGGTCTATTTTCTTATATAAGTGCTTGTAGACCAATCAATTTTCTTATGTATATGCTTATGCGCTTATGCAAGTTTGTGTGGATATACCATTACTCCATGTATTGTAGAATAGTCTTTATATTTATTTTGCAATAATAGAATTATAGTATTTCTGTTTGACTTGTGCCGGCGCGGTATCCAGCGGTATCACAATGTGCGGAATATTTTGTTCCATATATCAACCTGGACAGGATTCCGAATCTTCTAAACAGGTATGGATATAACGTGTGACCAATTGTTTGTGTTAAAAATATATACTATAAGATTGATCAAGCCCTAAAACTTTCAACGTGTAAAGCATATTTCTTTTTTTTTGTGAATTTAATTCTCTATTTGTATTTTTTATTGCAAAAATTATGTAATTAAGCAAGAACTTGTTAAACTTTTCAATTATAATAAACATAATGTGTAAATTAAGTGTTTTCCCTCTAATATATATATTTTTATATTATTTATATATTTATTTATATATTATATATATATATATATATATATATATATAGGGTGTCCTAAAACATGTGGGTCAACACTCGTCAAAAGGTATAAAATGGATCGAGATGATTAATTTCTATCGTAATTGTGAACAGTAAATAATAAAAGCTTATCATACATTCACGATAGATTTTTTTCCATATTATGGCTCGAGCGGATCGAGCTCTTTCCTCAGTGCGCTCTCATTTGCATAATTTGAAAAATTAATACCTCGATTATTGGTGGACCTAACCCAAGACAATATTGGACTTTTATGTTCATTTCGATCCCTTCTACCTTTTCACGAGCGTTGACCCACATGTTTTGGGACACCCTGTATATATATCATGAATCCGTTTTAGTGGAATATTTGCAAAGATGTAATAGCTGCTCGAGGTCCTGATTATTTAATGGAGAAACATTTGATGTTGAGTCAGAACTGGCATGGACATTTTGTTGCCGCGGTATTATGGATGCAAGGATCAAGAATTACAATGCAGCCAGTTATGGATGATAATGATAACTTGTTACTTTGGAATGGAGATATTTTTTCAGGTTGTTTGGTATGTAAAACATATGTGATTTATGTGAACCAAAACTTTTCCAGTAAAAGGCTCAAACAAATTTGTCATTTAAAATAGGTTTTACTTTAATGCAGTGTATAGATAATCTAAAGCAAAATTGCAATATGTAAAAATAAATATAGATAGAGCTGAACTCTCTTGTGCTGATTTATAAAGAAGATTTAATATAGAATCTTTTCTATGCTTTGGACAAAAAATGTAGATAGTCAAAAATATCTATGCAGTTATACACACACACACACACACACATGCATGCATGTGTATATAATTGCAACAAACTTGAACAAATTATAACAATCCTGTTTGTTTTAGGCAAAAACTGATGTTTGCGATACAGATGTTCTTCTGGCTGAATTACAATCAACTACAGATATCATATCTGTGCTTCGAAAAATCCAAGGCCCTTATAGCTTGGTATACTATCAAAAGTCGAACAATATGTTATACTTTGGACGAGATATTATCGGACGACACAGTTTGCTTTTAAAAGTAGATAACAGTGCCAATTCATTGACTTTAACTTCGGTTGCAAATAAGAAAATTAAAGGAATTGTAGAAGTACCAGCTATAGGTATCTTTGCAATGAATTTAAATGCATCACAAATAAATTTAGCATGTTATCCATGGAAAGAACTTGACTTGAGATTCACGGATATTATTGAAGTATTGGAGATAAATTTAAAAGTAGATATTGACATTAAAGATACTATATTAGAAACATGTCGATCAATGCTAACAAATCCACATCTGCATCCCGATCCCAAAGATGTGGAATATCTAGAAAATGTACCATGTAATAAAGATTTTAATCAAGTATTGCAATATCTGTTGAAAAATCGAGAAGTAAATGACAGAGTCGAATGTTTGATGGAATTGTTGCATCAGTCTGTGAAAGTTAGAGTAAAAAAGAAACCAAATTATTGTAAGGACTGTATCAAAATTGTGCTAAATGGCGAAAGTGTCACTTGCACTCATTCCAAAATTGGTATATTATTTTCTGGTGGCCTAGATTCGGCCATTTTAACAGCGATAGCTGACAAATACGTTTCAAAAGACGAAAGTATCGATCTCATTAATGTGGCGTTTGAAAAACTTGCGAGCAAAAGCCAGAATACGGCGAACAGTGAGAAAGGGACTGTAACGCAGAGATATGACGTACCAGATAGAAAGACAGGACGACAAACTTATTCCGAATTGTTGCGAATTTGTCCCAATAGGAAATGGAATTTTATACAAGTATGGTGTCTATGTTCTGAAATATTTTTGTTGGAAAAAAGAAAAAAAGATTTTTATGGAACTTTTTTAATTACTGATTGTTCTGATTACCAAATGCTTATTTCAGTGTAACGTTTCGCAAGTGGAACTACAACTGTATCGTACGTTGCGAATTTCTGATTTATTGTATCCATTGTGTACGATACTGGATGAAAGTCTAGGATGCGCTATGTGGTTTGCAAGCCGAGCGAAAGGTCTTCTCTATCCAGGTAACGAAGCGTACGAGTCGCCATGCAGAATTCTGCTTCTGGGAATAGGTGCCGATGAATTATTTGGTGGATACATGAGACATAGAACTATATTGAGACACAAAGGTTGGGATGCACTGGTACAAGAATTAAATAACGAATTAGCCAGGATCTCCGAAAGAAATTTAGGTCGCGACGATCGGATCATTTCTGATCATGGAAAGCAGTCTCGTTTGCCATACTTGGACGAAAATTTGGTGAAATATGTGCAACATACAAAACCATGGGAGAGGTAAATATAAATAATGATAAACAATAAATACAATAATTAGGCTATTTGTATATAATATGAATGATTATATAAAATCATTGGCAGATGTTATCCAACTGAGAAAATGCCAAGTGGATTGGGAGATAAATTACTACTACGTTTGCTAGCCTGTAAGATTGGTTTTCATTGTACAGCGAACTTTCCTAAAAGAGCTTTTCAATTTGGTTCACGAATTGCAGATAGTAAAGAAAATGCTAATGACATATCAAAAAGATTATAAAACGCAAATATGATCGGTCTCTAACAATAGTGACATTTTTAAAATAAGCAAAAAAGTGGCGATTTCCGCTGCAGCCAACTTTCCATTAAATCGTTTGTTTTTAATAGCATCTCTTCGGCAATCGTCTATGTTAAAAGTAAGAAACTAATATGTATTTAACACTCAATAATACTCAATTTTTATTTAAAATTGCAATTTTAATGCTGTCATCCAAATTTTGATAATAAAGATGATAATTGTACAAAATTGTAATTGTAATTTTACAGCTGTATATAATATATTATAGCATTATAAGTACGCATATTTATGTATAAAATATTTATAATAAAAGTCATGAATTTAATAATGTTTGAATGTTTATATCTCTTAATAATTAATAAATTAACAATTATATAATTTATATTAACGATCACAAATGTCTATCCATAGGTGATAATGTCATCGCTCTTCATTTACCATCAGAGCTCATTTTCAATAGTTTTAAACCTTCGACATACGATACGATTTTTCATGCTAAGCACGCATACGAGGCGTCTTATAATTAGGTTACTATCTTTGAGTATATATACATGAATGAGGAATGCCAGCACTGAAAGTGTGTCCAAGATCTGTGCGAGAGAGAAAGGTATATCATGATACTTGCTCTCTCTGCGCATGTGTCAAACGCTATATGTACAATGGCTGGCATTGTATGTTTCACACATATACAATTCGTAATTAAGTACAAAAGTGCACAAGAAGTGTTGAAACTGCGGTGCAGATAATGATATTAACGCATGCGCAGAGAAAGCGAGTATCATGATATACCTTTCTCTCTCGCACAGATCTTGGACACACTTTCGATCTACATGAAACCATAGCAATTTCTCCTTCATGTATATATACTCAAAGGTCGTAGTGCGACAAGCTTGTGCGTTGTCTACGTCTACGACTACAGGCCTGTTCTTTTTAGCTGCACTGCTGCACTGGTGCAATAAGTTAGAATGAGAAAAAATATACTTGTCTTACTTTAACTTATTGCACCAGTGCAACAGTGCAGCTAGAAAGAACAGACCATACGACTGTCTTAATCATTACGCCATGTTTTGTGCTTTGGCTCTAAAGGCCCTCACACATGAATTGACATGACCATAACGTAAGGTTTTGACGCGTCGGATTGGGCGACCATAACCGTAACCGGCTAATTCAAGTAGGTGATTGGTCGAACCTTACTGTTACGGTTATGTCAATTCATGTGTGAGGGCCTTAACTGTTTTGTGTCTTGTGTCTTAATGGCAATATCGAAGACGACAAAAAAAGGCAAAAAATATTGCCATTAAGACACGAGGCAGTTATTGTGCGTTGCTTCAAGACATAAGACTTAAATCATAAAACATGTCTTAAGATTGTAAGGCCGGATCTACAATAGGTGTAGTAAGCCTTATGCCATAAGAAATTGACCAATTATAATCGAATATGAGAAGAATAATCGAATATAATTGGTTAAAGGTGGAAGCACATAAAATTACAGGAGCCATAAGGTAGAATGCAGAAGCCATAGCGCATGCGCTATGGTATTACTTTATGGCCGGAATTCATAGGCCGGTATTCATAGTCAAATCTTATTTCAAGATCGTCTCAAGCAATGTCTTAAGATGCTAATACGGCTCTGTGATTGGTTGATGGCATCTTAAGACAGTACTTAAGATGATCTTAAATATAAGATCCGACTATGGCCGGTATTCATAGTCGGGTCTTATATTTAAGATCATCTTAAGTACTGTCTTAAGATGCCATCAACCAATCACAGAGCCGTATTAGCATCTTAAGACATTGCTTGAGACGATCTTGAAATAAGATTTGACTATGAATACCGGCCATAGTCGAATCTTATTCAAGTTCCAGCTTAAGCATGATCTTGAGACGTCAATGCTGTTATTTCATTGGTTAAGTAAGTTTCAAGTCGGCTCGAAGCTAGACTTAAGACAATGCTTGAGCTTAAGATCGGTCTATGAATCCCGGCCGTCCTATCTGTCCATGGTAAAATGTAATACTATAGCGCATGCGCTATGGTTTCTGCATTCTGCCTTATGGCTCCTGTAATTTTATGTGCTTCCACCTTTATTCCTTATGGCATAAGGCTTAGGGCCACCGCACAAACTCTTCCATAACGCGTTACGTTACGTTAAGTACTCCATACGAACCTAAGTTGTACTTAAAATTTAACTTAAATCAACGCACAAAGAAATTCTTAACGTAAGAACTTAAGAACTTACGTTAAAAGTTTCTTTGTGCGTTGATGTAAGTTTAATTTTAAGTACAAACTTAGGTTTATGGAGCACTTAACGTAACGTAACGCGTTATGGAAGAGTTTGTGCGGTGGCCCTAAGTTCGTACTTAAAATTAAACTTACATCAACGCACAAAGAAACTTTTAACGTAAGTTCTTAAGTTCTTACGTTAAGGATTTCTTTGTGCGTTGATTTAAGTTAAATTTTAAGTACAACTTAGGTTCGTATGGAGTACTTAACGTAACATAACGCGTTATGGAAGAGTTTGTGCGGTGGCCCTTACTACACCTATTGTAGATCTGGACTAAGGCTCTAATGGTATATCCACACAAACTTGCATAAGCGCATAAGGAATTTGATTGGTCTACTTTCTTATGTAAGTGCTTGTAGACCAATCAATTTTCTTATGTATATACTTATGCAAGTTTGTGTGGATATACCATTAAGGTGAATAGGAGCATGTCGGGGCCATATGTGACGCGAACAGGGGCTCGATTCTTGAATTCATTTGCAAGAGAAACGTATTCGCAAATTCTGTTCTTACAGAAAAGTTGAAAATTTATTGGCTATCGTATGGCTTTTAACCAATAAACTTGCAACTTTTCTGTTAGAGCGGGTATTTGCGCATACGTTTTTTTGCGAATGAATTCAAGAATCGAGCCCCAGATCCAATGGGAGCCCGAGAACACAATCGGATAACGTTTTGGAACACAGCTGAGTCAGTCGATGGTTGTTGATGGTTGTTAGAGCTAGTCAAAGTTGGTCGGAGTTAGTCTTATGGTTTGAGAACTCTAGTACACTCTAGTATCGAGTCTAATATGTTTGAAAATAGGTGACTATCGTTATTTCGTGTTTTAAAGCTTCTGTATTATTAAATACGATACGTTATTTAAATAGGAGCATTCAAAAATCTGCTTAATTTATAGCAGTTAGTATTGTAAAAAATAATGTTATAGTAATACGCACTTTAATAGAGAATTATTAGGTTACAATCGATCTGTAAAAGCCATTGTATGTACATTTCTGTAGTCATTACCATAAGAAATTGAGTAATTTCAATTAAGCACGATTGGTTAATTCGGTCGATTACGGCTCATTTGAGCAATATGATTGGTCGAAATCTTACGATTACGATTACGGAAATTTTACATGCAATGGCCTTGACAATTGATAATACTTAGGACCGGTTGTTCCAACTTCTTAGTAAATTTACCTACCTGTAGTGCGATTCTGTAACTCGTTAAGAGGTATCGGTATGGTTATACAGTTGTCGCGCAGATATTTTATATGGTAAAAAAGCTGCGCAACGACAATATAACGATACCGACACCTCTTAACGAGTTACAGAATCGCGGCCCAGGTAAGCATGTGTCTATCTTCATTTATTTTCTTAAATAAATAAAGAACATATATTTATCTGAGTAGGTAAGTTTACCAAGAAGTTGGAACAACCGACCTTTGATGTAATATAATTTTTCATGCATGTATATTTTATACATGTTTTGTTCAACGTTTTAAACAAAATAATATAATTGCATTTTTATTTGTTTTCCATTATTTTCTTCAGTATCTATTACATGATCTCGGATATTTAGAACATGAATAAGTTTTCAATTTATATGTTCATGATCAAAATTAATGATAATTTAGCAGCAGTAACAAAGACCTTTATCTTTGAATTGAAATTGTATTATATAAAAGAGGGAAATACAAATATGAGTCAGATTTCAACATTACTACCAAAAATAAATAAAGATTTGTTTATATTCCAGTGTGTAGCAGTTTTTGCAAAAATTTTTTACCTTCTGTTCAGTAATTGGAAGTACAAAAATTATTAGAGGTAATAGAAATAATTCTTTATAAACTATAAATATAATTAAGTTTATTATACAAGTAAATAACTTCAAACCTTTTTCTTGTAATTTGAAATTACACATGCGGGCACGTGTACACATGTATCTGTATCTACATAATGCAAAATTGCTACTATTACTTGTTGCAGATATGTTATGAAGATTAACATCAATTAGGAAATAATAAAGGAGAGACATGGCTGAGCATAGCAGTGATCTTTATGAGCAACAGCTTTTTGCTGTATTTGAAAGCTGTTTGTCAAAAGGAGAGGATGAACTGGATGAAGAGAATCTGTTTTCTATTTGCAATAAATTACACCTTGACGAATTGATTGAGGAATTGAAATTGTGCATTTGCAAACATCATCCGAATAAACAAACGATATCCTTTCAGGAATTCAGAGATGGTTTATTACTCTTGTTGAAAAAATCTCAAGGTTTAATGAGCACGAAGCAACATACTGTACAACAACCATACTATAATTTAAATATGTGCAATGTTGATGTCGATAAAAGTCAAGATTTACCATCGGTAATGAGCTTACCACTAGTTTCGAGGGCTCATCCTCGAGATATGAAAGCTGGCGTTAGAATGGATGAGAATAGACTGATACACTTATGGGAGAAAATTAAGGTTTATTTAATGGGAAACGCGGATCCTGCGACAATACAATTTATATCAAATTGCTTAGAAATTCCACAACTTCCGAAACAAATAACGGAATCTATCTTTGAGAGTCTCGATCACAATTGTGATGGATTGATAAGCTTTGATGAGTTCGTAATTATATTTCAAACTAGAACAAGTAGAGGTCTCACTTTGCGAGAGAATGTTGCATCTCGCAGTAGTATTACTAACATAAACTGCGATATAAATACATTAGATTTTAATACATGTCCTTCTCATAAAATTAGTCTGCTACAAACTAACGGAGATTTGGATAAGAAGATTGGAAAAATCACTGGTGTCTCTAGTGCAAAAGCACAAATGCTATCGTCCTCGAGTGGAGCTCTCGATGCTTTGAATACAAGTCTCGCGGAAATAACGACCATTGTATGCGACGAACTCAAAAATTTGAATGAATCACTAGATAATAGTAGCATTCAGGCTCATATTAGTTTATTACGAGAAATGATGATTGTCCATCAAGATGAACAACGCAATCTAATCGCTGTAATAGAAAACATGAAGGTGGAAAGAGAAAAGATGCGGACCGACACGTTAGAGGCCAACGAACGAGCGAATTCGTTGGCGCAGGAGATTGACGAGTATCATATTGAATTGGAGAAGATAAGGAAAGACATGCAGAGACAGAGTGAACAGCGTTATGCCGAAATCACGAAAGAATTATCGGATCAATATAACATGGAACGAGAGATGGACGCTGCGGCACTCAAATCGAAGGATGATCAGTTACAGACGCTACAAAAGGAGAATCACGATATGAAGAATAAAGTTGTCAACATTTTACGAGAGAGTCAAATGCTCGAGGCGGAAAATAAAACTCTTCTTAGTCAGATTGAAAAGTTGCGGTTATCTAATAACGATTTGTTAACTCAAATCAAAGTATTAGACGCAGAGCACGATGAGATACAAAATATAGAAACCAAGCAACAGGAGCAAGTTACCTTTTTCGTCGATCGTATTAAACAGTTGCAGTCCGAAGTGACTCTTTTGCGAGATCAAAACGATGAGCTTAATGCAGAATTGGAAAATTTAAAATGTTACGGCAAAGGTACGAGATACGAGACGCCATCCTCTTTAGCGTACGATTTACAATTGGATGAGAATCAACGGGAGAACGACGATACGACACAAGGGTTTCAAGTGGATCGACAGATCAGCAATGAAAAAGCGTCGTTTATCTTTGCCCTTGATTTGCCAATAGAAGCTCAGACCGATTTCGCCAATTCTGGCGATACATTGGAATGTAAAAGAGATATAATTATTGAACATGTGATTGTAAAGGATCTGGAAAATGTATTATCGACAAGTGCAAAATGCCTGTCGGAAAAGTGTGCTTTGACAGAGGGTATATCGAGATTAATCGTTGACTTGCGATCAAAACTTGCGCTACGTTGTCCCGCGCGAGACTCGGAGAAAAGTATAGCATGTGAACTTGAAATGGAGTGTGAGCAACGAACTAACGAGTCCTTACGAGATTTAGTCATTTCGAAAATACCAAAATCATCTTCCACGAAACGTACAACGATGTCGAATAGCGCGGAAGCACCCAATAATTTTACTGGTCAAGATGCAAAAAATCTAACGCAAAACAAGGTAACGAGTCTTAGAGATTATCCACCGCGTAAAGAAGAACATTCTGTGGATCAGTGCAAAGCTAACAAGGAGAGAAATGGTTCCTCGAACATTCCAACGTCCCAGAGCGAAAGTCAAAGTGTTTCAAAAATCGCCATGGCAAATGCAGAATTATTGGAGATCGAGAAAAAGCAATTGACCGAACGTTGTCAAGAACTCGAACGAAGTTTAGATTTACTAAAGGCAGAATACGAAGAATGTGAGGATTATTGGGCTGCCAAATTAGAAGAAGAAAGGCAGCTCTTTGAACAAGAACAAAAGATAAGTGATGACAAACTTGTAGAACTTATTAATAAAATAACAGAGTATGAAGAATTAATTAGCCCCTCGGATAAATCGAAAAATAATGGACGATTGTCTCCTATAGAAGAAAAGTTTAACTTGGAGCAACAGGTAAGAAACAATCTTTTGATTGCACGAGTCTCTGTTTTTTTCTTTTCTTTTTGAAATGTTTCATGTTCAAATGCACAAATGTGCATTATTATTTTATCAATAAAAATACTTTTATATCTTTAACTTTTGTATCTCAGTATATAGATCTCGAGGAAGAATTTGAAAAGTGGAAAATCCAAACCGAGAACGACATTTTTCAAAAGAATTTAGAAATTGGAGACCTGCGTGAAAAGTTAAGGCTAGTGGAACAACCGATTACAAATGACTTCTATGTACAAGTACCAGATGAAATTTCTTTACCAACATTCTCAGATTCATCGCATTGTAAATCTTCCAGTATATCTAGTATTCTATCGACTAATGAAACATTCATAAATATGGATTTATGTGGCACAAACAGTCATACTTGGCCCGAATTTTCGTTATCCAATAATCTGAACAGATTGTGTAAACAAGATGATAACATTGATAGTCATACTAGTCTATATACACATACCGAATGCCCTATAAAAATAGTAAAAAGTATAAATAAAGATAAAAATATACATCACAATAATCCACATCTTTTACCTACTAAAACTATGTTAGCGATGAAAGAGGAAAATAAATGCGATTTGGAATTTAAATTGATACATGATGTAACAAAGGAAACCAGCGATATACGCTCACAAAACAATGCCCAACGACAAGTAGGTTGCGTTGATCTAAATATTTTTCAAAATTTAAAAATGAAATTTTACACACAAGAACGCAAGAAACGGCATTTGCAGCGTTACATTAAACAACAACGGCAGTATATTGAAAAATTATTGCAGCGTAAGTCTTATTATATATCACTTATGTAAAATCATTTTATACATCTTTATGATAAATGTTGTGTAAAAATTTTGCTTTAAGATCATTTCTTTATATTCTCAAAGGAGGATGTTAAAATAGGCCGATTTTTTACCGAAAGTGTAAGTAAAAGCAATAATGTTTTTTATAAATTTTGACCTAAATACAAAAAAAATATTGAGAAGTTTGTGGGCGTTGGGGAACATCATAAAAATTGAACAAGAATATGGTAAATTGTAGAAATGATGTATTGAGCCATTACAAAACCTATTTGTATAAGTTTTTTGAGGAGGTTAAAGGGAAAAAGGTAAAAAAAGGTATGTTTTGTGTGCGTTTGTAAGGAAAAATGTGAGCAATTAAATGTGGGAATGGAGATACTTGCAAAAATCTGCAAATAACTTGAAGAATAAGAACTTCTGATTGTGTATATAAGTGTTATTTTCTTTTAATTTTATTTTTATTTTTTATTTTCTACTTAATTAAAATGTGAAAAAAGATGAAAATGGAAATATATAAAAAGAAAATAAAAATATATAAAAAAAATACAACACATTAAAAAACAAAAAAAGAAAAATGGAACCAATATCTTGTCGCATTCTCGTTGCGGTTTCGGATTCGGCAGAGAACGGGATTAAAAGAATCGAAAGATACAAGAAGATAGGAAAAGTGAAGTAGATAAAGCATCTCGCACACAGTTTACAAAATTATAACAAGTTTACAAAATGACACAAGTTTTATTAAATAAATCAAAGAGCCTATCTACACTTATATACACAATCAAAAGTTCAATTGCTTACATTTTCACTTACAAACGCACACAAAACATACCTTGTTTTACCTTTCTTCCCTTCAACCTCCAAAAAAAACATTTGGGTTTTGTAATGGCTCAATACATCATTCTTTCTGCAATTTATCACATTCTTCTTTTTGTTAAATTTTCACGGTATGCCCCAATGTCCACAACTTCTCAATATTTTTTTTGTATTTAAGAGGTCAAAATCTATAAAAAACACTATTCCTTTTACACCTTTAGAGGCAAAATCGGCCTATTTTTAACATCCTCCTTTGAAGACATTTTTACAATCATTTATTACAGATATTATGATGCAGCACCAAATGGAAGTATGTGAGTTACAGTGCCTTCTTCGTAATACCCAGGAAAGACTTCAGATACAAGTTCAAACGACTATTGATCAGGTACAACACATTCATAATTATCGCAAAATTTTTCGCTATATATGTTACATAATTCTACTTTTTCCAAGCAATTCTAATATATTAATCGTATCCTTCTGATTATGAAATTGTAAATAATAAAGAAAAAATGTATAATGCAGTTATACAATGGCAAATAAAATTTTGTGTGTGCGTATGTGCATATGTAATGTATATTTTTTACACAAACGCATATATACTATATAATATTAATTTTAAAATATAAACAGTAGTTAATCAAAGTTAAAACACACACACACACATATATACATATATATATTGATAACAAAAGTTAATTTATAAGTTTAATAAAATAAGTTTTTATCATTATGGTTTGTTTTAATAGGCTGATAAACTAGCGAGTGCTGATATATTGGTAAAGGATTTGTATATAGAAAACGCATGTCTAACGTCGCACATGAAACGCTTGCAAGAACGATATTTCATCTTAACGGGCCTCGACGTAGAATCGACTTCGATGTGATGTCTACAAATAGTTGTTATTTATAATTGTAATAAATTATCGTTTTTTATATGTATTCAATAATTTATATTATTTATTTTGTCATGTAAAATTATTAATTAACGATATACAAGTGATGGACCGCTATGGAACTCAGGGATGCGATGTTCAGAAAATGTATGTTACAACACAGGTGCCTTCAGTTTTTAATTTGATTTCAAACTAAAGTGAGAGATTGGCTTTAATGTACATCGATACATCGTAGAGTTAATTTTATTATAAATAAATCTTAAACTTTAAGAGCGATGTATGATAAATAAGAGAGTAAAAAGTATCAATAAATTAATCTATTATTTCATTAAATAAGTAGTACAATAGAATGGCTTTTTGTGTGTGTAAAGGTGACTATACGAAACAATATAAGCAATGTACGCAAGTATTGGATATGTTGAGATTTTTTGCGTAAGTGCAATTAAAATCATTGTACATGATTTAATTACTATATATATACAAGTATTAAATATGTTGAGATTTTTAGCGTAAGTGCAATTGAAATCGTTGATACATGATTTAATTACTATATGAATATATACACATATATATTGCATTTTTGTGCCATTATGTTTATAAAGAACTAACAAATATTGGAATTATTCGAATAGTTAACTATAATAGATAGGATCTTCCTTCATGTTCAAATTATTTCAAAGTATACGAGAAAATACTATCAATTTTACTACATATCTATGAATATAAACTTGTGCATATAAATGTAATAAAAAATAAAGCGATACATACATACACACAAACATATACATATATATTTTATGTATATACATATATATATATATATATATGTATTATTTTAGAAGCAAATCTTTATTTAATACAATAATACAAATGTAATCGGCTATGAGACATTTCTTATACACTGGCGCAAAAAAAACGAGACAAAAGTTTTGACTGAATTTTATACATAAGAAAATTGATTGATCTATCTACAAGCACTTACATAAGAAAATAGACCAATCAAATTTCTTATGCATATGCTTATGCGTTTATGCAAGTTGTGTGGATATACCATAACTTACGTAAAGGCGCAGGTCCAATGAAGATCCGTAACTTTAAGATCAGATCTACAATAGTGGCTGCGTTTCGATATTCACTGCCAGTACTGAAAATTTATAGTTTACGTCACATATAACACTGTAGAATTTTAGTACTGACAGTGAATATCGAAACGCAGCCAGTGTAGTAAGCCTTATGCCATAAGGAATTAACCAATTATATTCGATTATTCTTCTCATATTCGATTATAATTGGTCAATTTCTTATGGCATAAGGCTTACTACTAGAGCACCAAAAAAGTAGGTATTCTCACGTCCGCCATTTTTCTTCAAACTAGCAAGTAACTAGCATAATGTTTTAAATATATAATACATCGCAATAACTTTTACAGTCTCAAGATTATAAATATCGTGTCTTCGTTTCATTGCCCTAGTTTACACCGAGCACTTGGTACGCGTATCAAGTAGTGAATTTAAGCTAATCAGCCAATGATTAAACACATTCACTAGTTATTTACTATTTGATACGCGTACCAAGTGCTCGGTGTAAACTAGAGTATAGTCGCATAAAGTTTAGTGTTTCCAAAGATTATTGACGTATATATATACAAAACATACCTAATTTTTCATGCCAGTTAGAAGAAAAATGGCGGATGTGAGAATACTCACTTTTATAGTGCCTTATTACTATACCTATTGTAGATCCGGCCCTAATGCATTGTTCATCTTTGTGTTTGTCTGGGCCCCTATTCTTGAATTCATTCGCAAGAAAACGTATGCGCAAATACCCGCTCTAACAGAAAAGTTGCAAGTTTATTGGTTGAAAGCCATACGATAGCCAATAAATTTTTAACTTTTCTGTAAGAACAGAATTTGCGAATACGTTTCTCTTGCGAATGAATTCAAGAATAGGGGCCCTGATGTTAAACAAAGATAAACAATGGCTGTGTTCAGCAGAAAAAGCAGCTTTGCAACTGTTGTAAAATTTCAACACGACTGGTTTATACGTTTAGGGGCCGTTTCTACCAACGTAGATTAACATTAATTTCAGTTTAATTTACTTGTTATCTCATTCTAATTTCAAAAATTCGAAAGAGATAAAGAGTAAGTTAATCCGAGTAGAAATGGGCTTAGATCTAACAAGAACTAAAAGCAAGAACCAATCGTGTTGAAGAATTTTACAACAGTTGCTGCAATTTTACAAAAACTGCTTTTTCTGCTGAACGCAGCCAATGCATTATTCGCATCATGCGTGAAACGGAACGCAGCCGGATGTTTGTGCTAATAAAACGAGCGTAAACATTGTAATTGGTCTAATTCCTTTACGCCATACTCTGTACGTGGCTCCATGTGACTGCACCCTGATAGCCTTTAAGCCGTAAAAAATTGACCAATCACAATAGAGTATTCTTATAAAAATCAACTGTGATTGATCCTTGCCTTTAACTTTTCTAGTTCTAAATGTAAAAACCAATTATAACAAAGAAGAGTGCAATGAGAACGTGTTCAAAGGAACGCGAATATAAGGGCCTAAACACAATGCCAGGCAACAGGCAATAGAAACAGAAATAATGAAAGAAAGAAAGAGAGAAAGGATCTTCTTCTCTCTTTCTTTCTTTCTTTATTTTTTGTTCCTATTGCCTGTTGCCTGGCATTGTGTGATGGCCTTAAACCGCACTGTAACTTGAAAACAGCATTTGATAGGATTGGGCGTGTGTTTTAGGTTCGTTTAAGTTTTCGCTTGAAATTTATGTCAGTCATTATCACGACAGTTATAGAATCCGTTTTTTACATTATTTTTATTTCTCTAAATGATATAGCACGATGAAACATTGGTTGTTTATATTCTCTCTTGTAACGTGTCTCATATGGCATGGTAAGTTCTTATTTTTGCAAAGTAAACTCTAGTATTGTTTTCTTGTATGCGTAGGCACGAGATCCTTTGCGATGCTTTTCCGCTGAATTAAATTTCAAATTAACATCCGCATCTTGTTGTTATACTTATATTTTGTTTGTTCGTAAGATGTACTATTTTTTTTTAGATCAATGTGAGACTGTAAATCTGAATAATGAATTGCAGAGATTTCATGTTCACATATTTTGCTTTATTTAGTTTGACTCACTTGGTTTATATAGACAAAAAAAAATTACACATACTTTATTATTAAATTACTTTTTATTCTTATTAAACCTTATTTGATATTATATATTGTATTGAAATATAATCGCTTGTACTCGAATACTAATAAAATCATATTGTGGTAGTTATAGGTCAGAATTTGACAACTGGTTGTCAAATTCCACCGATCATTAGAGGATCTTGGTTTTCTTGGGAAAATGGTAGAAATACTTTAACTGAAATAAATGCCAACAGTATGACTGGACGAGGCACATGTGTAAATGTACTGGAAGAATATCATGTTAATTACACATTTGTATTTCGAGATTCCAATACTCCCATTTCATATGATAGCTGTTATCATTGTGTAAAATTGATTGTCAGAACAGTAAATGTCCTGGAGAAGCTTGAAGGCAAGTGACAAGTCAATCTGCTAATTAATTAGAAAAATTGTCCATATAGCAACACGTAAGATATGTAATTCATAAATATGTCTATCAGCAATAGCATCTTGTTGCAGTGAGTTGTGTGAACCTGCCCCATGGGATAGAACCTACCGTGGATAATGTCTGTGTAGGTTTAAATGCAAATCAGCATTTAATAACATTATTTTCTGAAAATTACGTACCTGTAAACTGCAGATCTTCTCTAGAAGGAGTTTGGCAGTTTGCTTATCAAGTAAGATAAGAATTTTATATAGTAAATACTCTATTAATACTGTGATAAAGATGCATCTTTATATTATTTTCTTTTTAGAATCGCTTTAGATTTACAGGAGAATGCAATCATCCAGATGCACAGATAAAATCTTGTCAGACTGCAGGCACTCAGTTTCTCATAACTAATCAAAAATTTAATATCACTTATAAGCAATGTCCTGGAATGAAAGGAACCTTTGATGGATGTAATTAGACTTTTCCTTTTGAGAAATACTTTATTTGTGAAAAACATGTCTTTTTATACATATTTGATATTACAACAAAAGATACAAATACTATTTAATTTCAGTGGTAGAATATAGTTGCTTGGGTGATTGGTTTGTTGACAAAAATCACTTTTTTGCGGTGGCAAACACGAAGGAATCGCGAAAGGACGAGAAATATAGATGTTTCTTGAAGAATCGTGACGACGATTTGTACATCGGCGTTTCGATCACTGCGGAATGTAATACTCTGAAAACCGTTGAAAAGAGCCCTGAACGTTTGCGGATCACACCGGTTAAGGCCGAGGTGGTCGAGCCAGGTTGCCGTTTATCCGAGGATATGTCTGGAAATTGGATAAACACTGCTAATATTGACGCGGATATTTTTATTAATGAGACGCATATCATCGAGACCTGGTATCCAGATGTGGGACGTTATCGACGAACGATTTATGTTTGTCGCGAACAAAGAGACTCGAGAGTAATGATGGCGAGATTGACCGTTGATGGATGGTACGTTTGACAGACTGTAATAGAAAAGTACTTTTTTTCTATAAATTTTTGCATAAAGCTTAGCGAATTTGTTAAGTATTTTTGTATACGCATTACAAAGATGAACTGTTCGTATTTATATGTTATGCATTTTACAGCCAAAAAGATTACGTTTGTTTTGACTTTGTTCGACGACATCACAATGTTATCAGATACAGACGTGGAGTGGCTGTGATAAAAGACGATTTCCATACAGTATGTTCTTGGGTGCAATTTCCGAACAAGGAAGCATGGAAGTACGATCTGTTTTTAGGTAATAGCGATATAACAATTAAATTTTCTGATATTTCTGGCACATTAGTTGTATTACACTATTTGTTAATTTTATCAGCGAAAAATCCAGTTCCTGTGCGCTGTCCGGTAGCTGGTAAATTTATGTTCCAACAAAAAGGAGACGTCTTATTCGAGACTAGGATTATAGGTGGTGTCACTAAGTCTCCTCGACCAAATATTTATTGCAAACAAAACATTTCTGACCTATCGGTCTGCAGTACCGATCAGAAGGAGATCGCCATCGATGAGACGTACTGCTTGTCCGTAGATCACTTGGGAAAACCTGTTGATATTTACAGTTAGTTCTATTGATATTTTGTTTAGCTATAATTTATACATCCCTCTCTGCTCCCCTCCCCCCTCCTCTCTCTCTCTCTCTCTCTCTCTCTCTCTCTCTCTCTCTCTCTCTCTCTCTCTCTCTCTCTCGCTCACTAACTCACTCACTCACTCACTCACTCACTCACTCACTCACTCACTCACTCACTTACTCACTCACTCAATGTTATACCATTTTTACAGGCGATCCGGATTACATAATGAAGTGTATTGGATATTGGAAGGAAAATTTAAAATCATATCTTATAACGTACGACGAAATAGACCCTTTCAGCAAATATCGTTGCTGGGTATATCAGAGGGCCGATTTGAACAGAGTGCTCATGTCTCAGGCCATCGGCCCATTTTGCGATCTCAAACAAGACGTAACGAGTCAAAATTATACAGAAGGTGCAGCAGTTGCGCTGGAATTACAGGTAAGAAATATCCTTTCAAATATGATGTAAATGAACAATTCAAATTATGAAATTAGGTTCACTGGTATGGTCGTTTACAGGAATACGAGCGCGAACGAGATCGGTGTCCGATGCACTTTGATGATGGGAGCAATCCTTGGGTGCAAACGGAAAATTTTGTCAACGTCTTTCATTTTGGTAACAGCGGCAATACAAACAGTTTTTCGTTTTTGGTCATAGCAGTCATTATATCATTAATAGCAGTACTTTATTTTAAAGACATGTAAATACATCTTTGCATGGGATGAAACCGTCGATTAATATTTTTGCGATGCCATGCGATAAAGATTTAAAATAAGTATTATAAGTGCGCGCTCGTAAGTAATTATTACAACGGTTTACATCACGCTAGCATGTAAACCGTTGTAATAATTACAAGCGCGCACTTATAATACGTACACGTTCCGTCCGTACTCTAACTACGTGCCTTAAGAGAATTCTATTCAAGTTTAATTTTAATAGAAGTGGGTGTGCATAACCCTAGAATATTTCGAAAATCCGTCCATGAAAATTTAATTATACAAAATTGTTTTAAAAATATTTTTTTAGATTTAATTTTAATTTTGAATATTTTTTATACTAATATAGAATAATATATTATAAAATTAAGTATATTGAAAAATTGTTTTAATTATATTTCGTCGCTTCCGAATAAAAGGGTGTTGACTCAGAAGCCGTTTGAAAAGGGCGTTAATTCGGAAGCCGATTAAAAAGGGCGTTAATTCGGAAGCCGGTTAGAAAAGGCGTTAACTGGGAAACTGATTGAAAAAGGCGTTAATTCGCCTACTAAAATTTTTCGCTTTATTTTAGTTTTGCAGTACTGCCAAAATAATTTTGGTGCTTAATTTAAAACATAAACATTGAAACGAATATGAATATGCATATATAGATAGAGCACCAAAATTATTTCGGCAATGCTATCAAAACTTAAATTGAAGCGAAAAATTTGAGTGCGCGAGTTAACGCCTTTTTAATCAGCTTCCCAGTTAACGCTTTCTCCAATCGGCTTTCGAATTAACGTCCTTTTCAAACAGCTTCTGAGTTAACACCCTTTTATTTGGAAGCGACGATTAATAAGTATGCACAATCAGAACAAGATAGAATGTACTCAAATAGAATATTATTGAATGTATGACACTAAGGATTTATTGTATACAATTTATAAAAGAACAATTCTTGAAATATTTTATATTAATAATTTTTATACAAAGAATGATAAAATTGATCTAATTCTTAAATAATTGCACCATGGTTACACAGATACATATCAGTATTATCTCTCCCAACATTAATTAAAAAAATTTATTGATAGATTTTCACATTTTTAGGCTAAATTTTTTATTATTTTATAATACAACAGAAATATACATAGAAAAAAAATTATTTGTAAGTATTTAAGGATTAAGATAATGCTATGATTACATGTAATGTCATATTTTTTCATGATTTTAACTTAAATTAAAACTAATTGTTTAAATTATCTATCTATTCATATATACATACACAAATAAATTTATTAGGAAACATTGCAGTTTATTTTGTCCAGCTCACTTTAGGTATATCAAAGTGTTCGGTTAAGCTATCCAGATGGCGATTAAATTCCTCCACTCGTTGTTTATGCGTTTTGGAGGCTTTCTGCTTGATTCTTTCGGTTTGCTGCACATTATTATAATGTTAAAAATCTTGTCAGCGATTTTTTTACTATGTGTTTTTATTTAAGATGGACATATGCTTACCATTTTTTCTTGCATTTTCTGAAAAGCAAGTTCCGCCTTTGTTCGCTTCACTTCTACCTTTTGAGGTTCTTCCTCTTCTACGATTTTCGATACTTCCACTAGCTTTTTCTTCTTTCCTTTCGTATCCCTTTTTCTGTAAAAATAAAACAACGTACATAATTTGTCTTGCTTGCTCCAAAAAGAGAAAAAGGAAAATATTTACTTATTGAAAAATGAAACGAGTAAAGAGCGAATAAAAATCCCTGACAAACTTAACCTAATCCTAACCTAACCTAACTTCACACGAGCAGAAATATCAAGCGTACTTACTTCTTGCCGACAGTCTGGTCAGTCTTCAATTTCAGAGCGCTCTTCGCAACATGCGTATATGGATCGTCCTCGACGTTCGTTGCGGGCATTGTTAGCTAATTTTAATTATCGTATACAAAATTTATAACGCAAAATACACCTCACGGTCCGTTAGGTCCGTAGATGAACGATGGGAGGGAAGGAAACAGGGGGAAGGAACTGAACAGGGGCTCGATTCTTGTGGTTTGTTCGCGTCGCCATGCTCCGACATGCTCCTACTCACTCCAACGCATTCTAATAGGTTGGCGTCATCGGAATCAACGTATTAGAGTGCGTTGGGGTGAATAGGAGCATGTTGGGGCATGTGACGCGAACAGACCCTTGAATTCATTTGCAAGAGATACGTATTCGCAAATTCTGTTCTTACAGAAAAGTTGAAAATTTATTGGCTATCGTATGACTTTTAACCAATAAACTTGCAACTTTTCTGTTAGAGCGGGTATTTGCGCATACGTTTTCTTGCGAATGAATTCAAGAATCGAGCCCCTGTCGTACTGCTCGTATGTGTGGCTGTGGCGCTTCTTTCCTTCTAGAAAACGGAGTGGTAGGGATGTCCAACACGAAAAGAGACAAAGACCTAAGGCCTGTTCTTCATCGCTGCACTGCTGTACTGGTGCAATAAGTTAAACTGAGCAAATATATTTTTTCTCATTCTAACTTATTGTACAGTACAGTAATACAGCTACCAAGAACAAACCTCTAGTTTACACAGAGCACTTGGTACGCGTATCAACAGAGAGGACCTGAGAGCGGCCACCGCGGCCTTTTTCGTGCGACCGATATTTGACTAGCATCAGCGCCAAACGTGGATGTAAAGTCTGTTTTACATTAATCGCAAGCAGCTAGTTGCGACTTGCGACATCCAATAGGCGCTTAGTTTCTAGTTAAAGCTCGACATTTATTGGGTGTTGCAAATTGCAACTGGCGACTGCAATTAATGTAGAACGGGCTTTACATCCACGTTTGGCGCTGATGCTAGTCATATTGGTCGTACGAAAAAAGCCGCGATGGCCGCTCTCAGGAGGTCTATTCTTGAGATCGTCTCAAGCAATGTCTTAAGATGTTAATATAGCTCTGTGATTGGTTGATGGCATCTTAAGACAGTACTTAAGATGATCTTAAATATAAGATCCGACTATGATTACCGGCCTATGTATGCGATATTGTATTGGTACGCGTATCAAGTAGTGAATTTAAGTTGATCAGCCAATGATTAAACACATTCACTAGTTATTTACTATTTGATACGCGTACCAAGTGCTCGGTGTAAACTAGGTCAATGGCTTAGTTTACATCGTCAAAACCTTAGTACGCGCAGAGAGGAACCTGAGAGCGGCCACCGTAGCTTTTTTCGTGCGACCAATATTTGACTAGCATTGACTAGCATCAGCGCCAAACGTGGATGTAAAGCCCGTTTTACATTAATTGCAGTCGCCAGTTGTAATTTGCAACACCCAATAAATGTCGAGCTTTAACTAGAAACTAAGCGCCTATTGGATGTCGCAAGTCGCAACTAGCTGCTTGCGATTAATGTAAAACAGACTTTACATCCACGTTTGGCGCTGATGCTAGTCAAATATCGGTCGCACGAAAAAGGCCGCGGTGGCCGCTCTCAGGTTTCTCTCTGGTACGCGTATTAAGTTTGGTGCGCACCAAAGCCTTAGTACGGGCACGTTTACATCGAATGTACTAAGCATGTACTGTGAAAAATATAATACAAATTTAATTCATGTTGATGTCTCCTACTAAGACATTTTCACACCGGTTTTTAGATTTTAGCACTGAGGTTATGCTCAATTGCTAAATTCTCTCTAAAATGCGTTTTATGCGTTTACATCGACATTTGTATCACTTGGTACGCGTATCAGTTTAGTACGATACTCCTACTTGATACGCTCGTACCAAATTGATCCGGCAGCGTTTACATCGTGCGTACTAAATATTTAGTACGAATTTGATACGAATATGGTACCTGATACGCGTATCAAATACACGATGTAAACTAAGCCAATATCGCATACGACATCTAGGATTCTCGTTTCAAGAATATAAGATTTGACCTTTGAGTATATATACATGGAGGAGGAATGCCAGCACTGAAAGTGTGTCCAAGATCTGTGCGAGAGAGAAAGGTATATCATGATACTTGCTCTCTCTGCGCATGCGTCAAACGCTATGACCTAGTTTACACCGAGCACTTGGTACACGCGTATCAAATAGTAAATAACTAGTGAATGTGTTTAATCATTGGCTGATCAGCTTAAATTCACTACTTGATACGCGTACTAAGTGCTCAGTGGCCTAGTTTACATCGTGCATTTGATACGCGTATCAAGTAGTGAATTTAAGCTGATCAGCCAATGATTAAACACATTCACTAGTTATTTACTATTTGATACGCGTATCAAATGCACGATGTAAACTAGGCCAGTGTAAACTAGAGCTATGACCTAGTTTACACCGAGAGCACTTGGTACGCGTATTAAATAGTAAATAACTAGTGAATGTGTTTAATCATTGGCTGATCAGCTTAAATTCACTACTTGATACGCGTACCAAGTGCTCGGTGTAAACTAGAGCAAAGGCTGCGGTCCACTTGACGCTACAAATTCTTCGAAGCGTTTGATTGACCAATCAAAACAAAGATTTTTACGAATTGACCAATCAAAGAACGCTTCGAAACGTTTGTAGCGTCAAGTGGACCGTAGCCACAGCTCTAGTTTACACCGAGCACTTGGTACGCGTATCAAGTAGTGAATTTAAGCTGATCAGCCAATGATTAAACACATTCACTAGTTATTTACTATTTGATACGCGTACCAAGTGCTCGGTGTAAACTAGAGTACAGTCGCCGGTTGCTACTGTGCCAGCCGTTGTAGTATTCGTAGCAGTTTGCGGTTTTAAAATACATTAAAACGAGAAAGAAAGAGTAGCAAAATGAACGATAGATAATATCAGTTGCGTGATACAAATTCGAATTGTGTTATCATTGCGTTCTTCTGTTAAATTATTTTCCATTACACGTGCAATTTCATCTCTCACGTATGATCCCGGGCGGTCACGAGAACAAATGTGAGGTTTGGCGGTATCATAACCTCCTTAGGACGAGCGCCACGAGAACCTAGCAAAAACGGTTTTTCAATGCGAACACTTTTATCGATGATATTTCGGTAGCTGGTCTGAGAGATATGAGGGAGTTAGAGGAAGTCAACTGCGAGGTAACGCGCTACACTATGAAATATGTATTTTAATTGTATTATCGCGATGGAGCTTACCCTTTATCTATTCTATCATGAGCATAATTCACGAGTAACGTTCTAAATTGAACGTTTATTTTTTTACTTGTACCAAAAATAGAAAAATTTCCCATTTGAAAACCTATTTAAGATAAACAGGAGAGAGTTCATCGCTTATACCGCTTATATGCATAATTGGTTTCCTCACTTTCCACAGATTCGCAGGATTGTAAATCTTCAATTTCCCGTGTCCAACTGGATAAGGAATTTAGAGCATGGTTCGCCGTCTACGAATCTCCAAGAGCACGACAATATTGGCGAATGTCACGGGGGATTTCTGTATAATGCAACGTATGCGTGGTTGAGCTATGATTGCCACTTGATAATCTTCAATGCAAAAGTAGGAGAGAGCATTAGTAGTTGGACATTTCGTGGTGTCGTTACGTCCGTTTCTCAATTTCCCGCGCAATCTGGAGAATTTCCATTGCTGTTGGTTGGAATAGATAATTGTGCGAGCAAACTGAAAGATTCTTTTGGTTTATTATGTATATTTGATTGTGCTACGTCCCGTGTCTTAAGAGCTATTCGTGTAAGTATTATTCAAATATTCTCCAAATTATTCTCATTTCGAATTATTATTAAGAATTGTAATTTCAATTAAAAATTATCTCTACACTTTACAGTTACCATGTGGGATTGAACAAGTATGCGTTGTGGCGGGTGGTGCAGAATGGGAGGAGTTCAATGATAAGAGACCTGATAACATACTAAGTGAAATGGATGGAATGGCCTGTGTAGCTTTGCGTAATCTTCATCATATCATGATCGATCTACGAAGAACTATATGGGACACCCACGATTCATTTATCGTTCGAGATGAAGCATCACCTGCAGAGATAGACTTTCCATCAATGAAACAAATTTCTGATAGAGAGAGATATCAATCCATTCGAGAAAAGCATGCAGCTTACAATTTGCTTGACAGCCGTAAGTATGATATTATATTACATATTTATCAAAGTATATGAATATTATTAAGTAAGAATGTGGAACAAGATTGAGAGAAAGAGGGAGGGGGGGGGGAGATGTATTCTTTTCTACATGTATATTATATTTGTATATGCATTCAGTCTCTAATCAATATTAATTAATATTATCACTGACATTAAAAGTTATAAATTCAATATGTTGTTAGGTATTGAAAAACATATTGGCTTCAACAGAGAAGATTTTGAATCATCTCCTTTGCTTGGCGAGAATCTGACCACAGTGATGATTAGTTCTGTAAAAATTGGCTGCTTAATTTCTGGCTGTTTGGGCAGAGTAATAATTTGGCAAAATGATGGTTCCATAGGATGGATTAGTACACCAATAGATGAGAACATGACAGTTACGCATCTAGCCTTGTTGGAACCTACGGATGATCCTCGACCTTTTTATTACTTATGGGTAGTGTTTCAGGATGAATTGTCAAAAGCACCACCAATATTGCGAATGTACGCCATGTTATTCGAAAGGAAATACTGTGATAGAGAGATAAACTTGTACTTCAATTTGGAAGACGATCCTAGTTTGAAGTTCGAAACCGAGCTGAACGAAGGAGACAAGATTGTCGATTTGCGCACTGTTGAGAGAGAGTCCAATCCGGAACAGACCGAATTGGTTGGTAGAAGAGGCGATGATAACTTATTACTTATTGCCACCAACGATCGAGTGTATCTGTTTGATCTGAATCAGTGGTATAAAGAACAAATGCCACATACCATTGGTGAGTGCCAGAATCCAAACAGCATATTGGCAACGTATCGTACGCGATCAGATGCGCAAAATGGGGAAGGAGACGATCGAGTCATAAGTTTTGCATATATTCCACACAGTTTGCAAGAGTTCTCCAGTAATGGTCCGAGTCCACCTGAGGAACTGTTCTATCCCAATTCCTTGTCACTCGAATGGATGGAGTTGAGCTCGACGAAACTGACGTTCTGGATGACACGTGGCATTCAGACTGATTTGTTACGCGAAATAGCTACGGTGGGTCCAGCCATACTGATACAACCGTTTGAGACGTTTCACAAATGTCTCTCCGTCGGATTGGTGCCGTTCAATTCAGAATTCTCGTTTTCGAGCGATCAGAACGCACAACGAGAAATGTTGCTGTCACTTTGCTTGGAACAGCGCTGGTCCACTTTTCTCATAAAATGTGCTATAGAATGGTCAGACGGTAGTGCCTCTTATTTGTATCCTACTTTTCTTAAATGGGGTATCCAGAGAGCTTCTACAATAAAACTGATTGCGGATCGACTCTGCATTCCTCTGTTTGATCAGTCAGGTAGCAGCATTGGCGAAGCTGACGTGAAAACCTTGCGATTTTGTTCGCAACAATTAGAATGTTTGTCAAACGTAGTGGGTAAATTGCCATGCACGGCGATGGACTTGACGAAGCAACGACGGACGTTGAGACGCGTGTCCACGTATTTTCAAGTACTCCTTTGGTTCTACGACGTGGGACTGTTGCCTGAGTCGCAAGATTTAGAGGAGGAGGAAGAAGAGGAAGGGGAAGAGATGGAGGAAACTGTAGCGAAAGAAGCGGAAGTGAGGCAAGAGCAACAACGAAGAAAAGAAAAGAATACACTACCCATCTCGTTAGCGCTAAGAGTGCCTTATCCCTATGAAAAGCTTTCGCGGCTTTACAGAGAGAAACGAGCACAATTGTTACAGAAGAAAAATAGCGACAATGACGAAAAGGAGGATTTATTTATTGACGAGCTGATAATGCGCGAGTGTTCGATATTGAAAGCACAGTGGGAAAGAGAGGGTAGCGTCGCCACGTATGGCTACTATCCACCGCCATCGTTGCAATCTCTACTGCGATCTTACTTAACTGACTGTCATCAGACGGAAGCGAATGAAATCAATTGCAGACATCAGATCACAATTTATCTCCTAATGGATCTGACTATGCTGTTGCAACGGCTGTATCCCGCAGTGAAACAGCTGATTAAATATCCGTCCGCATTTATGATGAGCCCTAGTCTCATTAAGCTCACTCAGGCATTCTGGTTGCTCGATCACGAAAATTATCAAGAATTCCTCGACACAGTGACCGGACAGTTAGTCTGCGATTCCGACATTAAGGATTGGCATCACAGACTTATATTGCGTACTTTGGTGCGTAATAACCAACACAAATTAGCGCTCATATATCTTCGTGTGAGGAAACCTCCCCTGTTCTCCATGGAGGAACAAGGTATAGCTATGAGCCTCTCGGTGGAACATGGTTTAGTACAGTCAGCTTTCCATCGTCGGCCACCCTGTCACTACGAACAACTGCTGACTAGCTTCTTCAGGGCGTGTAAGAAATACGACAAGCTCGATGAAATTCTGCATTTAGTCTTGGACTCGGAAGAGGAGGAAGTATTTGTTAAGTTTCTCGAAGAGAACAGGATGGAAGACTTGCGTCTGTTGTACTATTTACAACGATGCCGTTACACGGAGGTAATTGGCGGCTATCCTAATGTCCAACAGTATCAGTCCAACTTGGCCAGAGACGTGCAATCCACGTCGTTCAATATGCTTGGCGCGTATGACACGACCTTGCCTGATGTTACGAAACGATTCTCCACAAATGTGGCCACGACAAATTCGGACGCGGATTTAAAGATACGTTATTCCAGACCAATGTCGCATTGCAAGAGCCACGATAGACTGCGCAGTATATATGAAACGGTCATCACCAAAGCCAGAGAAACCTATCAACGAGGAGACAAGTGTCAGATCCCGTTTGTTAGTGCGCCTTGCACATCGTTAAGACTCAACAATTGCAGTGTAAATGTCAACTGTGTATCGTTCCCGGCGCTGATGCGTAAGAGTCGCGGCAAACGCACCGTTGATCAGATCTATGAAGAAAATGAGGAAGATGCGGATGATATAATGTCGGACGGCGTAAAACGCCAGAAATTATTGGAAGGCAACGTCGTGTCGCCGAGTAGACAAATTTCTAGAGAATCTGAATTGATGGAGACGTTTGAGACACCTCTGGTAAAGCGTAAGTCCATTTTTATGAACAGCAAGGATTTAGAGACGCCACAATCAATTTTGAAGATTAAAGGACGACTTGTAGGAAGCTTGACTGAGTCTCCTATCGCGACGGTTCAAACAAAGGAGACTGACGATAGATCTGAAAAGGAGAGGAAAGTTAATAGACAGATACGATTTAACATTAGTCAATCTAAGAAAGCTTTAGTGTATGAGGAAGAAGAGCAAAAGAAACAAAAGGAGGAGAAGGAGACGGAGACGGACGAGGAGGAGGAGGAAGACGAAAAGAAAGAGGAAGAGCAAAAGCAAAAGCAGGAACAGGAAGAGGAGAAGGCGGAACAAAACGATAACGAGATCGATATTCCACCGAATTCAAATGAAGCAAGTAACAATGCATTCTTCAGTCCAAACGCGAACAGCAAATTAGCATATTGTGAAAGCGCGGTTTTGAGTGACAATAGCGTTACTTCCAATAAGATTTATTGCTACGCTCGTCCGCGACCTAGTCTCAGAAGAAGTGCCTTACAATCGTCCGTACAAATGTCAGAGAAGGAATTTTGCGCGAGGAAAACAAGTAGTTTCTCTGCAACTTCGTCAACTTCCGAAGGGATGAATAAACAATCATTTATCTCAGGTACACCGAAAAGACGTAGCTCGTTATTGTCGACTTCCATCTACTCGACTACCATATTGTCTTCTGACAGCAGCGTCGACATTAGCTATCCGAGATCAGGACGCACCAGTCCGTCGCAATGGAAATTGTCCATGGAAAGAGATGGTAACGATAGACTTGCTATTTCGTCTACTCCGTTAACGAAGATTATAATTCCTCAAATGTCTATTAATGAAAAACGAACAATGGAGGTAGACGATTTGAATACCGTGTATAAAATAGAGGAAGATCTTAACGTGCTAAACGAGTCTAAGATATCTACTGTGCCTGTTGAACGGTCTGGCTGTAGCGATAAAAGCGATCACGCGAAACAAGAAGCTAATTTAGAGACCGAGAGTCATCGCGCGCGACAGAACAAATACAATAACGGAAGAATTGCGAGAGAAGCTAATTCGAATTTACGAGAGTACGAAATGCCCGTATTATTTTCTGAATCTGAAAAAGTCGCGGAATCAGGGCCTACTGTTTCGCATGAGGTTGACGAAGAAATAATTCGAGATGTTTGTGAGGACAATAATAGCGACGAGTACGAGACATTTGAGAGTCTACCCTGCGATATGCAGATGCAATTAGACAGTCAAGTTCCTGCTTCTAATTTGTTTCTCGAGACTTGGAGTTTTGAATACGGAACGGAAGGCCGCAGCACAACGAAACCCAACGGCTTGCGAAACTCAATGCGAGCAATAGATGACGTTGATTTGACCGACGATGAATCAGTAAATAGTAGAGCTACGACACCGGCAGTACCTGACGCAGATAATAACAAAGTCAAGACCCATTCGATGCCAATTGTTCATTCGGAACATACATTGTTCTATGGCGACATGCCGAATATTACGGACGATGAATCCGATTCCAGTATTAGAGAAACTGAAGAGCCAAAAGCGAAAAACGGATACTCCAATTTACAAAAACACTGCATCACGCAAAGTGTTCAAGTGGAGAAAAATGGTGAGAAAAATCGGGTTGACAAGTTAGGTAGGAAACAGAGCGTTTCAAAGAAAAGTCTCGCTAAGACTCTACCGCGGTCTGACGTTGCCGATGACAAGGCGTCAAACAAAATTTGCTATGTAAAACTGTATAAAATAGACGACAGTAAAATCGAGGAGACCGTATCCAAGGAGACGTCCGAAAGGAAGCTGTCTGGTGTTCAGTGTTTCTCTGAAGAGAAAAGTGAGAGGAATCGAGTTGAGACCACGGATATTTCATCCGTACGTATGACTAGGTCACGTACAGCGAGTTCAACAGGAAATAATATAGCAGATACTTGGGTGCGGCAAGCAGAACTGGGGAAAATCACTCGTTCACAAAGAGCGAGCTCGATGACGAAGGACTCTCTGTCGCAGGACACGGGAGGTGCGTCTTCCCCGCATGACTGGTTACAAAGCGTGGATTTGACAACGAGAGATTCACCGTCACTGTCGACGTCAGGTGTAGATGCTGAGAAAGCTTTGCCTCCGCAATCGCGAGAGTTTGAAAAACTGTCGCGTTCGAGAAGAGCGAGTTCGGCATCGAAAGAGATGAGAATGGATTCTCCGCTGAAAAAATTACGTGGTCGAAGAGCGAGTTCTCTCGTCAAGGATGTGCTAATGGGCTCGATGCCGAGAGACGAGAATCTTGAGTGGCAATTAGGAACTGATTCCGACGTGCAACAGTTGGTGAGAAGAGGTCGCAGATGTACATCTGTGACGAAGGAGATGCTACAAGTCGAGACGAAAGACAGCGACTCCGAGAGCGTCAAAGACCAACTGATGAGAAGAAGCACGAGACTCGCTTCTTTCGCGAGAAAAGAATTAGAGACAGACTCGGCGTCTGTGAAAGCTGAGGGGAATTTCGCTGAGAGGAGGTCAGAAAGCGCGACGTCGCTCGCGAGATTGACGAGCGATGATGAGGAAGTTGAGAACAAGAGATTTTTGCGGCGTGCGAGAAAGTCTTCGGTGTCGTCTGATACGACGGATGTAACGGCAAACAGATCGTTGAGATTATCCACGAGGGATTTGGATAAGGAGGGACGTTCAAAACAGTCAGTTATTAAGATGACTCGAAAACGCGGTAATTCGGTACCTAAGGAGATGATGACGCAATCCGTAATAGGAAGAGAAGGAGGATCACAGCAACGTAGATCCAGTAGTGTTGTGAAGGAGATCATCTCTGAGGTCGCCGAGGAGGAGTCTCCGGAAGAAGATGCGAGGACCGAATCTTCCGGGAGACGTGTGAAAGCGACTGTCGGTAGACTAACGACAAGTGCGCGCGTTCGAAGCACATCTGTACTGTCCATACCAGAAGAATTGGAGGAGATTTTAAGTTCACCATTGAGAGAGACGAGATCCACCAGAAAGAAGGCTGTGCAAAGTAACGTTAGAGAGAGAAGAGCGTCCAGCGTCGATGTAATACACGATATGACGGAGATGAAAAGGAGAGTCAGAAATGTTGACGCGAGTATCGCGCCAGTTTCACCGATAGCGGAAGAGCTTGTAGAAAGTGAGGATAGAGTAAAACTTGAAAGAGATGAAAAGCCGGATGGCGAAACCGTGCAGTCAGTTGTACAGACTTCTAAAAAAAGGGCGATGTCACTCGCGATAATCGAGGAAACGAAAAAGAACACTGTGACGAAGCCGAGACGAGGTAGATCAGCGCGCAAGATCAGCGTGAGTCAAGAGACCAGTAATTTATTTTCCTCGCTACCAGAAAAGCGGAAACGAGGTAGACCGCGCAAGACCAGCGTGAGTCAAGAGTCTAGCAATTTATTTTCCTTCTCGCTGCCGGAAAAAACGGACGACGTGCCATTGAATGAGAAAGGTAACTGGAAAAATAAACTGTTTGCCAAGTGAATGGTCGTACGTTGCGGGAAGGGGAGAGAGAGGAGCGAATGTTCTACAAATAATAGCTTGCCAAAATTACTTTGTAAATTATTCTTGGAATTTTCTTTCCTTTTCGGAGTAAGAGATTTTTATCATTTTATTTATACTTTATGCACGCTAAATAGAATTGATTCTTGATCGATTAATCCGCCGGGATGTAATTCCATTCACTTGTCGAACATGAGATATTTAAATACTGAACACGGTTTAATAAGATCATCGTCTTTAATTTACAGACATTGGAGAAGTCCCGAAGTATGTATTTTCACCGCCTCAAACCAGATCTAAAAACATCTCTCTGAATCAACATCGTAGGTGGTTATTTATTAAGTGATCTGATAATTATTCCTCTTTCATATTATTTTTTTTCATCATTCTGTTGTCTTACAGTTCTCGCATTGAACGTGATGAGTGATGATTTTTAATGAAAGCTCTGCATTTTCGATCATTACATCGGAAAAGGCAAAACTTTCATTGGATATTGCTTATCGCATCAGTGTAAAAGGTTAATTACTTTTTTAAGCTTCAATAGTTTTTCTTTTTTCACGAGAGAGAGAGAGAGAGAGAGTGTGTGTGTGTGTGTGCGTGCGTGCGTGCGTGTGTGTGTGTGTGTGTAACACAGACAAAATCTGGATTATGCTTTATGTTTATTTTTCGCAGAAAAATAAGCTCGTTTATACCGAGTTCTTATCAGGAAGGACAACAACAGCCTATTAAGAAGAAATCTCATGGCGTCAGTTCCAGTCAACGCGCTCGTTTAGTCAGAAATACTTACGGAGCGCGATTTCGAAAAAGATTCGTTGTATTTAAAAGATTCAAAAATACAACAGATTAAAACTGAAAACTTCTCGACAGTTCTAGCGAATCTGTCACGCACATTTTGATTTTATAAATCTTTCAATACACTTGTAAATTTATCACACATTTTTCTTTTCACAGCGACATTTTATTACTTGCGCTTCCGTCAATTGAAATGGTACGGTCGAGAATTGCACATTATAAAGCATTAATTTTGAGCACTTACAGGCGCGAAATAATGCGTGAAATAAAGGAAGTACGAGGAAACGTTATATACGTAAAGAATGTTGACCACTTTCAGCGGCTATATTCGGACAAAAATATAGTACAAAGTAACTCCTCTGGTATGATGAATAACTACGAATGCTGATATTCATAGCTCAAAAGATTGAAAGATGGAACTGTATTCTAGTTAGAAAATGGAAAAAACAATTGCTTGATACTAGCATTATAGTGGATAAACACATAAATATTGTTTGCATAGATAAAACAACTTCAATGAAATCAAGAACTTAATTTCTTTTGTAACTAAATTTATTTTGATAGAATGACGATTAGCTAAAGTTTTTTTTTCTTTTCTGATTAGAGTATATTTTAAGTTATGGTCGAAGATAATCGACTATGCTTAAAATATTAATCTTTCTTTTTTTTCAATAACGTAGTCCTTTGAAAATTGTTTCTATCAAAGATCTGTAAATCTGCATAATTGAAGTTACATTCAAATTACATTATCTGGTCATGGTTGCATAAAAAAAAAGATGTTCCATTCCATAAAGATACATTGCATTATTTCTAGATTAACGCATGACACTGACCCAAATGTATGGAAATATGACTACAGTGAACGTCCTTAAAAAATGTATTCTAATGATAAACTATGAAGAAAATTAATAACTTAAAAATATATAAGTATCATATACATTTATGCGGGCACTCCTTGTTTTATTATTACTATAATATAAATATTCATTTCGTACATTTTTTAAAGACATCTATTGTCAATAGTCAGTTTTTTTTTAAGTTATTTCTAGATTTTTCATTTTCTAATACAGAATTCTTTGCTACATACTTTGCATTTAATATAGTACAGCCTTCAATAATATTTTCGGCAAAAAGACGATGTATCATATCTTTGTAAATAATTTATTAACGTACTCATGTATAGTTGTATTGATACAATAAATGTAAAAGAAAGATAATATATAATAGTACATCAAATGAAAGAAAATTTGACTCACTACAAAGGATAAAATCATATCGTTACAAAAAGAATTTATATATTCTAATGGGGAATATAGCTTAAAGAACTTGCCAATAGAGATTCTTATGAACACGTAATCCTTATATAAGTTAGAAAATTAATACATATACATCATTTATAATGACAGAGTATTAATAATAAATAAATTCTAAGCGTTTCATAAAAGGTTATTTTCAAATTACAGGTAGGTAATTAAAGGTATTTTTTTCTTTTCGTTTCTTTTCGAAGGAAAAGTGTAACAACTATATTTCTGCGTAACAATTCTGCATTCTAATAATTCTCCTCTTTAACCGTCGGGAATATTTGCAAAAATCTTAACGAATGATGGTACGCAGCGCAATAGCATTTGTTTAATTGCTCTCAAACAATGTACGATCGTACTTGTTAAATTTTATAATCAAGTTTTTATAATAAATCTGACAGCACCGTTAACTGCACATCGCGGCTCGATACCACTTTTTGGTATAAAATGTGTACGACTGCGCTGCGTGACACGGTTTTATATATATATATATATATATATATAAAACGCACGCACATATATATATATATATATATATATATATATATATATATATGTGCGTGCGTGTGTGTGTGTAACCTATACCTAAGTATTTTGGAACCTTATATCATATTTTAAAGTTTAGAAAACTTTTGCAATACGTAGTAAAATTCCTTCGACTTGGATCTTTGCACATTGTATAATGTACAACCGTACGTATTTTCTTTATCATCTCAACACTTCCTAAAAGCCAGCATTAAAAGTGTTATCTTTGGCAGTGTGTTGTCATTTTTTTATGTTCTATCTTATTAACTATAAAAAAGTTTTAAGTAATTGCAATTTATTATTAAATTAAGCATGTTATGGAAAATTCTTCTGGCGTTGAACGATGTGTAGCGGAAATGCATGCTTACAAGAGTCTTATTTGGGTCTTGAGAATGTGAGTCTTTTTTATTGTAATTATTTAAAACATGATTTATAAAAAAAAAGTTTCTACAGTTGCTTAATCTTTTTGTCACAATTTGCTCATACGTTTCAATAACGTCTTGTATAGCCCATCTACGTCAATTGTGAAATTTACTAAATCGATAAATTCCTGTCTTTCAATCAATAAATATTGTACATTACTTACTCGTTACATACAAATGTATCATGTTGAAAAATATGTCTTTTACAGATCGTTTCTCTGATTATCTAAGATATTTTTTGCTCTTATTCTATATAAAAATTTAATTCAAAAATTTTGACACTGACAAACGTGTTAATATTAAAAAATATTTATATACAAGTGTCTTTATACTTTGTGTGTGTGTGTGTGTATTTGTATTTTATATATATACCAGAGTATATGTATAGCCATCAAGAAATATAAAAAGAAAATTGAGGACGGTACAATTTATCCATTCGGATATCAGCAATTATAATCTTATCTTACTGGCGAATAATTCGTTAATTTTTCAAGGCTGTTAGATTTCTTTAAATGCCCCTTAAAAGGCACATTGTACTTCGCGCAATGTATGGCAGTATTGATTTACATTATAGCATAACATATGGCAATACATCCAATTAATATAAAGAAAGAATCGTAAAATTCTAAAATAGATCGCGCGCGCACGTATCAAATGTATATTATTAATATTACTTAATATGTAACAAAATTTCAACTTCATATAAACAAACCTTAGAATACGGTTTATTAATTCATGTTATTATTTGATAGCATTAAAAAATGAATCTTTTATAAAATATGGATCCTTCTCAATGTTTAAAATGTATCTTTTACTGATGCTTACATCCATCTTTAACTCGCCGCTTCTGTTTCTCCTCATGAGTGTTAGATGGTGATTGAACCTGATTTCGTCGCTGACCTTGAATTGGCATATAACATGGTACATCATCCGTCATTAGTTCCTGCGGTGGCGTGGGCAAAACATAAGTGGGACTTATTGTGCTGTTCGAGCTGCTTGAAGTATCTCGATGCATGTTATATGTGGGATCGATAATTGTCGCGACGTTTGCCATTTGTCGCATGTCGTCAGCAGGATTGTCCAACGTTTGGATTTCTTCGGGATCCGAATACTGAGAATAATTGATAGGATAACGAACTCGACTCTTGATTAATGGAGACTTCAAGTCCAGTTTGTCTGGCCTTTGAGGTCGTTCCGTAAGATTCTGTTCATCCGCTTGTTGCTGCAAACGTTCTCGTTCTAGCTTCCTCTGCTTCGCTCTTTCTCGTGCTTTACGAGCTTTTGCACGCTCTTTTTCCTGAAGCATTCGCGCCAGTTCAGCATCCTGAGCCTCCATCGCCAATTTTTGATCCAGCATTAATTGCTCGTCTTCTGGATCGTTGTGATCTTCTTCTCGCTGCAGCTTTTTCGCCAATTCCTTAAAAAACATGTGTAAGTTTTTAAGCATTTGTCTGTGTTCGCGTGCACGTGCGTGTATCTGATTTCAATGACTTTATCAATTGCAAATTATCTACCTCATCTTTTTCTTCTTGCATACGCTTTTCAAACTCTTGTTGCATAGCTTCATCTCCCAATCTTAATTGTAATCTCATCATTTCTTGCAGTTCGCGTTCTCTTTGTCTCTCCTCTCGCTCCAGAGAAAGTGCAATTTGCCTCGCAACAAGAGCATCCCTCTCTTCCCTTTACAAAACAAAAAAAAAGACAAGAAATAAAAGGAACACTTTAAAACACTGAACATCTCTCAAAGAATAATCTCCATCTTCAAATACAATTGTTGTTATTACTAACTGTTGTTGAATGTAACTTTGATATCTCAGCGCTTCCAATTCCTGTTCAACTTTGGCTCGTGGCAAATCTTCTCTCACTTGGGCATTACGTGTTTTGTTGCTTGTATAATGTTCCTTAACTATGAATCATAATAAAGAATCATATATAAAAATAATTATAGATATTCAAACATCTTGTATACGTAAAATATTTAAATTTTTTTTTAAGTTCCTATATCTTACCTCTATAAAGCAGCTTATTCTATTTTCTATTTTTAACAAAATTATTATTGTTTACGTTTACATTTATATACAAAAGTAAAAAATTCCTACATACTTTCTTCATCTTGAAGTCGATAGGCCAATGCACCATCCTCGTGTACCAACCATTCGCGGCATACTGCAAAATCGCACAAATATAAATTAAGTTACGAATGCCAATGCAATGACGAATTGCACGAAACAAGACGCGTTCCTTCGAGAATAGTTCGATGAATCTACTAAGTTCAGTTGTTTCACGCGGTTTTTTTACAACGAAATGCATAGTATACAAATGAAAGGAAGAACTAAACACGTATCAATTAGTATAATCGTATAATCGTAGAATCGAACTTAGGAGAGAGAAAAAAAGTCTTGGCTCACCTTCGTTTACACGACCCGCCTTTGGCAATGTATCCGAACTTAACACGGATTTCGCCATTGCACGTTCTTTTGACGATCTCGATCACGCGGACATCACACTAGCGGAATCACGACGCCTTTGATCGTTTATGTTTACAACAGCAACAACAACTACCTTGTGCGAGAGCAGCCGCGATAGTGCTTCCTCTCCATCTTGAAAGGACTGTCAGAGTGGTCAAACTTGGTGGCCTCGGTGCTTGAGACAGTCGGGAGTCGGGACGACACGCGACTACATAGTTAGAACAGTCTACACACGCACACTCATAGGCCTCATAGCCCTCACAGGAATATGTAGGGCATATACAGGATACTCGTATCGGAAATCTGAACGAGGATTTACCCTCTTCTTCGATTTCAATTATGATTTCCCACAGTCCCCACAATCCGACACAGTATAGAAGTTTTCTTGGAAATTTCTGTTCAATTCAAGAGAGAATTAGAGTAATGTAAGAGATGTCGACTTTCTCCCTCCTCCCTTCCTTCCTTTCTCTCTCTCTCTCTCTCTCTCTCTCTCTCTCTCTCCTCTCTCTCTCTCTCTCTCTCTCTCTCTCTCTCTCTCTCTCTCTCTCTCTCTCTCTCTCTCTCTCTCTCTCTCTCTCTCTCTCTCTCTCTCTCTCTCTCTCTCTCTCTCTCTCTCTCTCTCTCTCTCCCTCTCGCGCCAGTGCAGCGTATATTTTCTGTAGTAGCCGTGAGCTGTTGTAAGCTGCCGCGTTGATGAGAAATGTCAACTAGAACGAATCAGATAAAGCTGCAGTCGTCACACGAGTGATGACGTTTGCTATCATGAAGAAGAATCAATTTTTCGAGACGAATAGTAAAACAGCAGATGAATCTAGCGACGAATGGATTGAGCACACGCTCACAGCAGCTCACAGTGAAAGGGGTAAAACTGGAACGATTGAGAAGAGAAAGGATCCAACCTAACCTAATCTAACTTAATCCAACTTAACCGAGGTCAATGATACGGTGTGGGCGGTACGTGGTGCTGTCACCTGTCAAACTTGACAACAAACGTCTTCTAACACTTCTGATGATGTATCGTAAATTTAATCGTAGAGTTATATACATGTCAAGAAATTGTTGCAATTCTTCAATTTCACCCATGAGATTCAATTATTTTGGAATTTTATATAATATATAATATATATTATCTAAAAAATCAATTTTACATACACACATGTACACCTTTCTTTCTCTAAATAAATAAATAACCAAATAAATGTTTACACAGTTTATTATATATTCATACATCCAATATTGTACATAACATATGGATGCATGCATATTTTCTAATATATCTTATATCATATTAGTCTTGTGTCGCTATAAAAAGCAACATGTTGGCCATATTAAAAATGTCAGTATCCATTGTATTTGATAATTCCGCCAATTTTGCTATGATAACTCGTTCTTTTGAGGCATTTGAATCCAAGCATAAAAACAAGGTTGTGCAATATACTATTGCAGCACTTAGGAAAAGTATATTTGATTTCAATGACATCAGCTTCTTGGATAAATATTCTGTGTCTCCAACATCTTTGTGCATATAATGTAAATAAAATTGCGAATATAATCTGTCGTGCTGGAAGTATATGTATAAAACTTTGACATAACAAATACATATTATATAAATGAAGATTATGCGTGAAGAAATAAAATTGATGACGAGCGAGATAGAGAAAAAAATGTAGTCAAGTATTCAAACCTTTAGGTAAGCCAAGTCCAATAAATCTACTGAAACGTTAAATGTATTTGGTGTTTCCCCGAGACCTGTCGCCGCCAAAAGAATCTCGATGCAGTGCATCGGAGTATAAAGAGGCATTTTAAATTCTACCGTTTTGAAAACTCTAATTTCCGAAGAAGAAATGATCGTTCGTGTATATTCAGACTTTTTGTCAATCAGATATAAAATATTGAGAATCTAGTGGTACAATAATCGCTATTAGACGATAGTAGGTAATTTATCACGATATTAATTCCTTCTAAAACATTATCTTTACGACTTTACTTGCGATATTCCCAAAGTACTAGAATGAGAATCCATTTTGCATGCCAATTGAAAGCACGACATTAGAATTAATTTGGCCTCGTTAGAAGTTTTCTCGGAAACTTTAAACCACGTCGCTTTGAATGGATCATTTGCAATTTCAGTCTTGAAAATCTCCCAAAAATGTTTACACATGAAAGTGTCGTACAGTTGGATAGCCATATATTTAACATTTGGGTCTAGCTCCAAGTATTCTGCTATCTTGAATGCAGTTTTCACAGTAGACATTGGAATTGCTAATAGAATTTAAAATCATTATTACGAATTATTATCGCAAGGCAATCTTATTATTTGAACCAAACGTAACATGTTGCTCCTTCCATCCACTTCAAACATTTATGCAACTAAATAGCAATCTCCTGTGGCCTGTAGGTAATTCTCTCTCACACACACAACACGCGCGCGCGCACTTTTCTCGTTGCCTACCTATGAATGGCATAGCAAAATCGGCAGTAACAATCTGTTCCTGCTCCTGTCCTTTCATCGTTTGTTGAATATGTTCCACCCAGTCGTGAATCAACGGTTCTAGGATTGCAGCAGGTTTAATGATATTTGAATAAACATTTTGTAAATTTTCATATTAAACTAATAGTAGACTAAAACGTTCCAATTCTCTCGTTCCGCCTCCGCCGATGATTTAAAACATTAATAAATTATTTATACCTTTTTCGCCAATTTTTATTGGATTACGTGTGCACGTATTGCAAGTTTATTTTTCTAAATAAAAACGCGAGTATACATGGAAAATTATAGAAAATGTTTTAAATGAATGAATGTAATTACCAATGTAAGCTGTATCTAAATCCATTTCAATCGCGTAATACGTAATGGCCTTAATAGAACCGTGTAGATAGTAATCATAGACACATTTGTATCTACAAATTAGTACGCGCCATTGCGAGTCATGAAATATTGAAAAATAGATTCGCACCCTCTCGGGAAAAAAAGGAATTAAAAATTCGTCGAGTTGCTTAACGAGTTTCGGAACGTCTGCTATTATCCAATAGGAGAAATAGTCTTGCAGGAATAATTCTGGGATAACAGCCAATGAAACAACGTCATTAGTATTTTTTTTTCCCATTTGCCGTTTTATTTCAACTTTAAAGGACTTTATTTATCATTATATAAATATAACGGTTATGTAGAGGTATGCTTTTCATTCCTCCGTTTCGGTATTTTCGCTTCGCTTTGGTTTAGGATGCAGCTTCGCCTCGGGATACTTTTCAGTCAGAAAACTATGCAACGCTCCATACTCTGCCATTAGATTTATTCTTGTTTTGTCAAAATGCCTCAGTCGTTCGAGTTTTACCAATTTTGTTTTCCAAGATGGAAGTTTCGTGTAGAAAGGTGGTTGTTTCTTTTTCTGTAATATTACTTTGCCACCCAAAACATATTGAGTAAAATCAAGGATCTCGTCGGTCGTCACTTGTTCTGGTTTTCTAACTTTCGTTGGTGAAGCTATCACTATTGGGTAGTTTCCATTCTCTGATTTAAACTCAACTAAGTGCAGTCGTTTTTCATCTGCTAGTTGTTGATACGATTTCTGCAATAAACGTTCTCATTTTATTTTCGGTTTCATCTGTGACAACGCAACATATTTCAATTGAAATCATTTTTTACATGTATCACGTAATACATTATATAATCACAACGTATGGGCGTGAATACAAAGCTTAAATATTTATTTTTGTCAATATCGCGGATAATAAAATTAATAACAGTTCAAGCTCAGTATCAACTTCCATTTGCGACATTAAATAAGACCAAAATTTATATTCGATATTTATACATTTTTAAATTTGTATAGTTCCCAAGTAGATAAACTTAAGAAATCTATCGCTAATTATGATCAATTTAAAGAGTAATAAATTTTAAAATTTTTAAAGGAGAATAGTCTGCAAGTTTGATCTAAGATCCAGACATCTATGATGTTGTAGAATAAAGAGACATATGCTAAATGCACAAGAAAATTTTTCGGGATTTTGGAGACATACCTGTTGCAATAAACCAATAAAGAAAGCCTTTACAATATGTTGTAAATTCATAGAACCTTCTACTTTGGCATAAATATCCTTTATGCCAATTGCTTCGCAACATACTTTTATTGCACGATGACAGACAAGTCCATATCCTTGGTGCATTTTCTTCACAAATATCCTTGTGTTTCCAAACTGTGTGAAAAAGTCATGTAACACTGAAACAAAGTAATGCACAGAAATTAGAGCAAGATTATAGACAATAAATATGCGTGTGCATGTGCGTGCGCGCGCGCGCGCGCGCGCGAGAGGGAGAGAGAGAGAGAGAGAGAGAGAGAGACAGAGACAGAAGCTTGGCATGTCACGCAAACGATATTATTCTTTTTACCAGTATGTTCCTTGTATCTAGGAATATACATCAATCTTAGAGCTGCCCTATTTTTAGCTGTTCTCATGGCTGCTTTCTGCGCAGGTGCTTTCCTTAGTGCAAATCCAGCTAAACCATTTCCATTTCCTGTTACGACAAATATACTAATTCTGCTCTTCCGTCCTAAATTCCCAGTCATACAATTGACAATTTTGCTTTCTAATATCCAAGTTTCAAAGCCTTCAAAAGTATCTGAAATTGCAGTAAAGTGGTTCTTGATGTTGCTGAGATTCAAAAATATGAAAAAGTTAATAGAGCATTGAGTTGAAAATGACACATGGAAAATATGTGATATAGTTTGTACGTGTGTCAAATAACCTTCTCCAATAGGATCAGGTGGTCCAATTCTTCTGCCACCCATTGTGGCGCTTGTCCAACCACGTTCCAACGGTGACAATTTTGCCCGCTTTAGTCCAGTCTGCGAACTCTGTCGTAGCTTTGTGAGCTTTTCCTCTCTTTCAGGATCCACAGGCAGCTTTTGCTGTTGAACAAGTTCTCTTCCTCTGAACACAGGAGTATTGAGACCAGGAAATTGTATTGAAATTTTTCCCACCCCAATAAATTGACCCTTGTTTAAATCTCTTTTTCTCGCTAAGCCTTTCGCTCTACCTCTCCGCTTTCCTGCATTACTGACGCTCGTCACACCTTTCCACAATTCATCTGCAGATTCTGATAAAAAGACAAGCAGGCGATATATTATTTTTTAAATTTATTACGACGCTAACAAAGACGTTCACGCCTCTATCAAGGCTTTACTCACTATTCACGAAAAATGTCGAATTCCTCGTATTGTGTACCAGAGGGACGTACGTCTTTAGTAGATGGGAGTGATCGATGGTAAATAAATTACAGGTATCTAAAAAAAATGTTAGAATTAGATAGATGGAGTATATAAATTGTAATGAATAATTAAACGATAAGGTATATTGTCTTGGCTTCTCGTTTAATGTACCGTTGCTAACAAATGGAACATTTCTTGATGAATATCTGAAAAGTCCAGAAACCCGTAACAAACATATCCGAATCGTAGCCATTTTCGGATAGGTATTTGGTATGAAGACTAGAACCAGGGGTGCGTTCCGTTTCACGCATAGACCGCATGAGACGACAACGCATCGCATGAGCGCATGAGTCCGTTCTTCTATGCGCAAAACCAAAATGGCTGTCACGCATAGACATCGCATGAGCTGCCTCACCTCGGCTGCGTTCCGTTTCAACGCATGATGCATATAATGCATTGTTCATCCTTGTTTAACGTTTGACAAACAACAAGGATGAACGATGCATCATGCGTATTATGCGTGAAACGGAACGCACCCCTCGAGAGCTGAGGCAGTTCATGCGTTCTCATGCGCTGTGTGGTGGGGCGCGGGAGACCATTCCCATGCGGGCATGAATTGCGCATGGAGTGAAACGGAACGATCTTCAAGTTTTCCATGCGCTTCATGCGTGAAACGGAACGCACCCCAGGGGCTCGATTCTTGGGGTGCGTTCCGTTTCACGCATGATACGCATGATGCATCGGTTATCCTTGTTGTTTGTCAAACGTTAAACAAGGATGAACAATGCATTATGCGCATCATGCATTGAAACGGAACGCAGCCTAGAATTCATTTGCAAGAGAAACGTATTCGCAAATTCTGTTCTTACAGAAAAGTTGAAAATTTATTGGCTATCGTATGACTTTTAACTAATAAACTTGCAACTTTTCTGTTAGAGCGGGTATTTGCACATACGTTTTCTTGCGAATGAATTCAAGAATCGAGCCCCTGGAGACCGATCTCTGTGGCGTTGAGTGAGAGTGACGACGTTGTCCCATGGCGCGTATTGCGATCTTTGAGTATATATAGATGGAGGAAGAATTGCTATGGTTTCATGTATCCGTTTCACGCATAGACCTAGTTTACACCGAACACTTGGTACGCGTATCAAATAGCTCTAGTTTACACCGAGCACTTGGTACGCGTATTAAGTAGTGAATTTAAAGGCCCTCACACATGAATTGACATAATCGTAACAGTAAGGTTTCGACCAATCACGTACTTGAATTAGCCGGTTACGGCAGGTTACGGTTATGGTCGCCCAATCTGACGCGTTAAAACCTTACGTTATTGTTATGTCAATTCATGTGTGAGGGCTTTAAACTGATCAGCCAATGATTAAACACATTCACTAGTTATTTACTATTTGATACGCGTACCAAGTGCTCGGTGTAAACTATGTCATAGTAAATAACTAGTGAATGTGTTTAATCATTGGCTAATCAACTTAAATTCACTACTTGATACGCGTACCAAGTGCTCGGTGTAAACTAGTATAGTTTGTTCGCGTCGTCATGCTCCGACATGCTCCTATTCACTCCAACGCATTCTAATAGGTTGGCGTCATCGGAATCAACGTATTGGAGTGCGTTGGGGTGAATAGGAGCATGTTGGAGCATGTGACGCGAACAGACCCTAGGGCATTGGTGAATATCGAAACGCAGCCCAAGTGCTTGGCGGTGTAAACTAGGGCCTTGATTTCTGGAGTGCGTTCTTAAATTTGCAACGGATGCAGCCAGATACACCAGAATATCATTCTATCTTTGTTCAACTTTCCGTAAATAACAAAGATGGAATGACATTCTGGTTGCATCCGTTGCGAATTTAAGAACGCACCCCTGGGCCCCTATTCTTGAATTCATTCGCAAGAAAACGTATGCGCAAATACCCGCTCTAACAGAAAAGTTGCAAGTTTATTGGTTAAAAGCCATACGATAGCCAATAAATTTTCAACTTTTCTGTAAGAACAGAATTTGCGAATACGTTTCTCTTGCAAATGAATTCAAGAATCGAGCCCCTGAGGTCGGCTGCGTTCGGAAACACCTGAATGCTTTCGGGTATCATTCTATCCTTGTTGTTCGTTCTATGTGAAACAAAGATAGAATGATACCCGAGAGCACTCGAGTGACATTTCCGAACGCAGCCCTAATGTGTGTGTGTGTGTGTGTGTGTGTGTGTGTGTGTGTGTGTGTGTGTGTGTGTGTGTGTGTGTGGCGCGGAGAGCACGTGTTACTCACAGATTTCAGGTATTCAACTGCGATCTAACAGCGATTAACCTCTTTCAATTGTTCGATTTTGATCTCATTGATCCAGAACTCGTAATATCGCAAGTTTAAACAGCAAAATTAAGCTCGTGAAAGAAGATGGGGAAATTGGGGCCTCGTTTGGCAAGTAGAAAGAAGGCGAAACGATGGGCGAAAGGTCAGAGCTCGAGTTCGAATCCGGTGACCACGAAGCACCGTGAACAAGCGAGCGGAATGTTTTTTAAGGAGCTCTCCTCGGTGGCGACGGTAGGAGAACGCGGAGGTATTACGAGGGAGGATCTACGAAAGCACGACGCTATCCAAGGTATTGGGCCGCATTTCGCCAGGCTCGACCTAGACACGAAGGAGGAGGACGAGAGAAGCAGCGTGGTGACTGACGGTACGGCGAATACGCGCGACACCTTTGCTACCAATTACAGCAATTGCTCGAATCTCTCCTTCGGCAGATTCCTCGAGCGTTTTCAGTCGAGCTCGATCGTACACAAGGAGATGCTGGCGGTGCTGGCAGCTGTCACAGAGATCATCAAACAGAACGGCGGCAGCGAAAGCTCGACCGAATACTTTGCCGCGTTAATGAGCACTTTGGAGGCAGTGGAGGACGACACCTCCGTAGCCGCGACGCTCTCGCTGCTCGGGATGTGTCTGAGAACGGTACCGAGGACGGTCCTCGCATTGCAGTTTGGCCCGACGAGTCGGGCCCTTTTTGGAATTCTGTCGCGATACGCGGTCGCCGAAGGGAGCGAGAACCATCTAATACTGCGGCATTGCATTGGCTGCCTCGTGGTGTTGTTGAGAGCACAGGAGGCTGCCGTCTGGTCCAATTCCTCAACGATGCAGGCGATGGATGCCATATTATCCTTTGTCATTCACGCCAAGCCCAAGATACGGAAGTCCGCCCAGCACGGAGTATGCGCCATTCTCAAGGGTGGCACGGGATCATCAATCGGCCAGGCGGACTCGAATCCGTCGCCACCGCATCATCCGGCCGCGGGACGGGTCGCGGCGCACTGCGTTGCGCAACTCGACGCCGCTTGCGAGTCAGGGAGCTCCAATTCCATGGGAGTGACTACCCTTCTGCACGTCCTAACTCTTCTCAAGGATATAATGCACCAGTTCCCAAAGTCACATGTGAGGACCGTCTGCGAACGTCTACTGAGTATCATGACGTTGAACAACGTCGTGATAACGTCCTGCTGTTTGCAGACGTTGCACGGATTATTTGTCACGAGGCCGTCAGAGGCGACGTTATCCTTCTCGCAAAACGGCAACATCATTAAGGCTCTTTACGACTATCAGCCGTCCGCGAACGACCCGCAGCCGACTCTAGCGTGGCTGGCAGTCTTGCGGGAGGCTCACTGCAACCTCGCGCACCTGGCCGCCTCCTCGACTTCCTCGAAAAGGCTGCCGTTTGGCTGCTCCGCTGCTGTCGACGTCTTCTCGACGCTTGATTACGTCATGCTGGAAACGCTCGATAGGTGCGTCGGGCTTTTGCTCTCCGACAAAACGGAAATCGTCGCTGGTGCAGCGCACACCGTCAAGACCATTCTACAGGAGTGCGTGGCACCTCTATGCGAGCAGTCTGGCGGTGGAATCTTGCTCGTCAAGCCCATCTTGCGGCGCGTCGTCGAGACGATGCACAAGACTCTGAGCTATCGGTACCTCGGCGCCTGGCGGCACGTTCTTCATCTCACAGCCGTCCTTTTTCAAGTTACCAGTGGCTCCAACCACGAGCTCCACGAGCTCACGAGGATTGTCAAGACTCTGGGAGATTTGCGAGATTTCCACGATTTTGCGTACAATCGTGAGGCCGAGTACGCCATCGGAGCGGCGATTCGGGCGATGGGACCTCGAGCCGTCTTGAACATTCTCCCTCTTGAAATCAGCAATGACAACGGCAACAAAAATATATTCAATCTTAGACGGAGCTGGATGATTCCGCTGCTCAAGGACTGCGTGACCGGTGGCACCATCGTCCTCTTTAAGGATGTTCTGTTACCGATCGCCATGCGATGCGAGGAAAGAGCCAAGAGTACGTCTCGCGCAGACGGCAAGACGTACGAGTGCCTGGTAACGCAGATCTGGTCCATCTTGCCGAGCATATGCAACGACGCCAGCGATGTCAAGGATAACTTTCAGCACATTGCCAGGTTGTTGGGTATAGCCATCAATAGTCGGAGGGAACTGAGGCTACCCGCGATGGCAGCTTTGAGGAAGCTAATCGCCAAGGCGACACGGCCACGGCGGAATGATGCCGCCGAGCGGCAAGACGACAACAACGACGCCGTTGCCGTTGTTGCTGAACTCGCCCGTTTCGCTAAGAATTATCTGCCGATACTCTTCAATCTGTATACGACGAGACCGAGCGGCACGGACGAGGAGGGAGCGCGTCTCGCTGCGTTCGACACGATTAAGGCTTACATGACAATCGTGAGCAGCGAATTAGCCAACAAGTTGTTCGATGAAGCGCTGAACAAACTCGACGAACCTGGCGCGGATGACTTTTCCAAGGAAAGCGTTTACGATCTAACGAGAACGCTGATCGGTTACACGGACGCTGACAGATTGACCAAGTACTACGACTGCAGGTGCGTGCCGGTCCTTATGGATAACACCAAGCGAAGGGATCAAAAGAAAGCTTACCGCTTCCTCGAGGAGATATGCGGCAGCGAGAAGGATATTTGCAAGCGGTTCTTGCACGACCACCGACGTCAGATTCAGAAGACGCTGATCGGCGCCGCGTCGGCGACCAGCGTCATCGAGACGAGCAGAGGAGCGCGTCTCCGATGTCTCGCGCATCTTGTCAGGATACACCCGCAGCTCGAGGGCACCAAGTTCCTCGAGGCGATTGTGCCGGAGGCTGTGCTCTCCGTCAAGAATATTAATGAGAAATGTCGCGACGCGGCGTATCGTCTGCTCAACGCGATCGCCGAGAGATTTCTTGGCAATCCCGAATATTTCAAGGACTACGTGGATATTCTGATGGTGGGCTTGGGCGGGGAGCCAGCGTACGTTTGCGCCAGTCTTCTTGCTCTGGCGTCCATCACTTATCACCATTATCACGCACTCGGGATGGAGACGGTCGGCGAAATCTTGGGACACGTTTGCACAATTCTGACGAGTCCTACCAGAGAGATCGTCGAGTCCGCCTTGTCCTACGTCAAGGTGTATATCAATGTTACGCCTCCCGACGTGATGGCACCGACCCTACCGCGAATAGTCGGCGCACTCTCGCAAATGAGCGAGGACTGTAAGCGCCATTTTCGCCAAAAGGTGCGAGACATGTTGGTCAAACTAATAAGAAAGTACGGCATAGGGCCGATATCGAACATGGTGCCGGCTTCGGACATGACTCTGCACAAGAGACTAAAAAATATCAACAAGATAGAGGATGCTAAGAGGAAGAAGCGGGAGCTGGAAAGGGCGAGAAAGTTGGAGCAGGATAGCGATGAGGAATTTGATGCCAAGAGAAAACCCAAGAGCATAGAGGAGATATTGGCTGACAGCGACGAGGAATGCTTTGAAGCTATGGAGAACGAATCAGAAACAAAGAGAAAGAAGAGAGGAACGTCAAGAAGGCTCACTTGGATTCAGGAAAGTGAAGACAACATAGTCGATTTTGCAGATCCCACAGCTGCTAGAAATATCACAAGTTGGTTTACAACCAATGTTCTCTCTCGTTCTCTCTCTCTCTCTCTCTCTCTCTCTCTCTCTCTCTCTCTCTCTTTTCCTCCCTCCCTCCCTCCCTCCCTCCCTCTCTCTTTCTCAGTTCAACTTTCTTTTCATCAATTTTCCACCTTTTCTTTACTAGGTAAAGTCTACTTGTCCTTCCTTTAGTCAAAAATCAAACTAAACTCCATTTGTCAGTTGCTTTTGAATTTTGATATACAATATATTCTATTCTACATATTCTATATTTCTCAGAGACAATACCTGAAAAAAAAAAAAAAAAAACGAAAATAAAGCTCCTTTAAAAATTTATAGCTAATGTATATGACTTTAATCATGCGATTATTATTGTCTTGTTCGTACGTTTCAGCTACACAACCGGTATCAAATCCAAAGATTCTAGAGAAGAAAGTAAAGGATCCTGACTTTGCGACTGCACCTGATGGTCGTCTCATCATTATGGATAATAACGAGAAGGACCGCGACGCTGATGAAAGGAATAAGAAGAGAAAGAAGAAAACTTCTTTCCTTCAGAGTGATTCAGAAGACGATTATAGTAAATACCTATTATTATTTTGTTTAGGTATCGAAAAAGTTTACGTAGCGTATTTATGCGATTTTACGTTTCTCCTTTACTAGGAAACGAAGATGATGTATCGGTGATGAGCACCAAGATTACTGGGAAAAAACGTAAATATAGTGAGAGCACGCTGGACGCGACGAGCTTAAAGAGTCAATCATCGTCAAGATATCGAGGTAATTTTACAAGTTTTTGTATTGATATAACTATATTTTAAGAAAGTTAAGACGATATTTGATATACAATGCGATAAGTGAGGAATTGGATTTGTGATTAAACAACTTGTGTAACAGCGTCGATAATTACTGCGATACGGTTGACAGACGGTTGACAGAGTAAAAACGTTGTAATAATTATTGTATTATTGTAATAATTATTACAATAAATAATGCATTAATAAAATCATTTATTGCTATTATGCTAGCTAAATAGCTCTTTATTAACTTTTCTTTTTAATATCAGCTGGTGGTTCGGGTATTCATCGATCCTTAAAAATGAGAAAGGTAGAAAGTGAACCTGGTTCAGAATATCGTGCGACGAAGGCTAGGGGAGATATTAAGAGAAAGGGTAAACCAGACCCCTACGCATATGTACCTTTGACGAGGTCTATATTGAACAAAAGGTCAATAACAAGATATTTGTAGTTGTATATCTTTAATTATGTCACACGTATGTATTACATAATATTCTTGATTTTTAGATATATATTAATAAATGGAACATTTGTCTTTTACAGAAAAAAGAAGAAAAACATAGGTAAATTCCAGAGTATAGTTACCGGAGCGAGAAAAGGCGCTCGCACAGGTATACGGAATAAACGAAGAAAATGTTAAAAACGAACAACAGTCCCTTTAGATCGTTAATATTATCTAACGTTAATATTATCTAACGTTAATATTATCTAATCGTAATATTATCTAATGATGTATCATTATTATTAGACATATAATTTTTGCAATGTGTGCGCGTGCGTGTGTATGGTGTGTGTGTGTGTGTGTGTGTGTGTGTGTGTGTGTGTGTGTGTGTGTGTGTGTGTGTGTGTGTGTGTGTGTGTGTGTGTGTGTGTGTGTGTGTGTGTGTGTGTGTGTGTGTGTGTAGTTAAAAACCATTCTACAAATTCAGCTTAATTCAGATACATATCGAAAGGATTAACATACCTTTATTCGCAATCCTTTACCATTGTTGCTCGTAATACTCCGATTATACATAAAGGACACAAAATCTCTGGTTCAGATGTGCGAGATAACATATTTCCTAAATACTGCGATGTACATGGAAGAATCAATGATGGAGATGTTAACAATTCAGTTTCCATTGTCGGGATAATGTCTGCTTTGTACAGAGATGTTGGAAAGTTATGTCCACAAGTAAATATCATATTATCTTCTTCCGTTGTAAGCAAATGATTTATAGCATCCAAGTCCTGTTTTATATCAAACAGATTTAATTATGTAAAGTATAACGTTAATTCAATGTAACGAATAAAAATCACATGGAATTAGTATAATAAAAATCTATTTTCTAAAATTATCATCTTAATGAAATATATATTACCTTAATGTGTGCAAATAATCTGGAATTTTCCGTTTCGGAAAATATCGTACTGACGATACCTTTCATCATTTGTTTCGGATTATTATTATTTCTACTTGCACCTGGATATCCATTTAAGGGTGCTCCATAATTATCCGCTATTAAAGAGGAGAAAATTTTAACATATTCCGACATAATGTCATCTGAAATATATAAACGGTTATTCCATTGTTATGTTAATCCATGATTTCATTATACTTCTAAAGATACTTTGAAAGATAAAAGTTAACGACCTTCATCTATACGCTGCATTAACATTGACAGTACTTGAAGACAGAATTTGAATGAGAATAAATTGTTCGCGCACCAATCTTTTTTTTCATAATCGTACTTTCTTATATTCAAATATCTTTCAATCGCATCCGGACTGTAAAAACAGTAATGGTAAAAAAATTAAATTAATCATCTCCATTCGGATCATCTAATTTTTATGTTTTTACATCGCTACACATCAGGGATTCCTAAACTACTCGTATTTCATCTCCTCAGTTACATTGCATTTTTAATGTAACATAACAGATTTCGTATATTTTCTTTACCTTCTCTCGTTCCCTCGTAATTCAAAAAGACGGTCTTAATGCGAGAGCTAAATAATTTGAGTTTTTATCATGAGTCGTGGAATGTGTGTGTGTGTGTGTGTGTGTGTGTGTGTGTGTGTGTGTGTGTGTGTGTGTACACGTGTGTGCATCATTAAATAGACATATTAAAAAGAAAAGTATAATCGTATGTGTGATGTGTAAAACATAAGGCTACTGTTGTAATAAAACTACAAAGAGGCAAATGTTTATAAACTTACCAAAAAAGCAATAATCCAAGAGGATAATAAACAATATGTATATGTTCGAGAAACACGTTCTCCAAACTTTGCATCGGAAAATTGTGCTCGATCCAAAAACCGATTGCACTTTGCAGTATTTCACATTTCACAGTATTTGCTTCATTATCGATACTTTTCAAATAAAACTTTAATGCTCTTATGGTTTCATTGATTATGTAATTCCTATGAGAATGTGAAGATACTTTGTTTGAATAGAACATAGTTTTCTCGTAATTTACGTCGCACTGATGGTCATTGACGATCAGCATTGTTTTCGTGCCGCTCGATTGAATTGAATTTTGCGCAGAGTTAAGAGTTATGACATCCTTACTTTGCAATAGTGAATCGTTTTCACTAAAATTAAAATGTTCAATCCATTCCTGTTGTTCATCTTTGTTAGCATTGTATTTGATGTCGGAATGATTTGCGTCAACGTTCTCTGATGGATCGTCATTTTTTCGAGTTCCGCACAATTCCTCTAAACCACCTTGACAATCGAACGAGTATAATTCTTGTGCGAATGTTTGCAAATTATTCAAAGATCTACTCGTAGAAATTTTCGTCCAGTTTCGAACAACGCTATTTTCTAAGGATTCCATAAGATTCTTTTCTGCTTGTCTATTGAATAATTCAGTGTTCTTGATATTTCGAGACGATGTAGAATTCTTCGTCAAATCTATGCTTTTTGAACTAATTCCAATTGTCGATTCTGTTCTTTTATGTGGAATTTCCGACATTGAGTTTGAATGTTTGGATTGAAGATTCAATTTATGTAACATTCTCAATTGATAAATGAAAGCAGCCAGAATATTACTTTCTAATGCTGCTATTTTAGAACAAGCTTGATAATTCTCTAAATCGATGCACTGCAATGGAAAAGGTCTACTTTGTAAAGCTGTTTAAATAATTTATCTAGCAACTGCTATATTGTGTGCCATATTTCGTTTTAAATTAAAATTTGAATATTCGATTTAACACATTTGATTGTAAAGTTAGTTAGTGTCATACGTCATCTTGCGCGCAAAAAAATTGAAGGCTTGATACGCTCACGCGTCATGCTTTTCTCAAAAGAGAAAGATAAATTCGACTGCAATGATTGGATGATTAAAAAAGTAAATTTCTTTTTCTTCTTTTTCCGAATTCTATTGTCATTATTATGCCACACTTTCTATCAGTTATCAGATAAAATGATCAGCTAACCTTTTCTAAAATATTGGTGGGGTTATATAAACCATAGAAATGCTGTAAAACATAATGAAGCGTTAATTCTCCAGGTGATTTTTCGATAATGCTCAAAGGACGAACGAATCCAGCGAGAGAAAATGCGTCGTTAAATTGATAAGATATTACTGGGGTAGATATATCAGGTACTTGACTAGGAACGTCCAGAGCTATATGCAACGCATTAGGAAGTCGTACTATTCGTTTTGATGATTTCAGTAATACAAGTTTATCGTCGGCATCGCGTGCCTCTTTCGCAGGAATGCGACCTAATTGCGCTCTGCTGTTATTACCCCAGGCTAATACCGTACCTCCTAAACAAAAAAAAAATATATATATATATATTTATAACAAAATTATGCTACATTTTTAAAATTATTAAAAACTGTGCACTATATAAGAGTTACAAAAATAAAAAGGTTCAATTGCGGTTCAATCGTAATTGTTGCCATTTTTTAGTTAGATTTGCGTGTGTGTGTGTATGTGTGTGTATAATTTTTTTGTATAACCTGGTTGTATCGCGACCGTATAATCATATCCACAAGCAATGCCAACGGCATTAATTACAGGGTTGATTCTCTCTTTATTTAAGTCAGCATTGCCTGTATGCATCGATGAATTTCCATTGGTCTCAAGTACATTTCCGTTATTTGCTAATGAATCATTCAACTTGGCGCCAACATCCAAATCCTCTTGATTCCGCATTCTTTTAACATCATTATGTCTAGGAGGTATTTGTGCAAAAATACAGGCTGAATTGTAATATAAAGGTGTCGGAATTGGCACTTCTCGCCGCGTACCGTTACCTATCTGACCATCCAAATTGCGGCCCCATATATATAAAGAGCCATCTTTCGTTACCAACGCATTATGATGACAGCCAGCTGATATCTGCACAAATGATCACATCACAAGTTATTTTATATCTAATAAACATAAAATAAGCAAGTTTCTTTTCTATTAACGTCACGAGTTAATAAGAGTATATTCTTCACATTTAGTTTAAAGATACATAAATATTTGCAATGTTACTAGACTAAGCGCAACATTTTGTTAAGCTAAATTTCAAGCTCCTTGTATTACAAACCTGACTAATTTGTCCTTTTACTAAACTTGTATCGACAATACACGGCTTTAAATGTCCTTGACTCTCTTCGGTCAAATCAAAGTTAAAATCTTTGAAATGTGCATTTTTGGTCTCGGGTCTCGTTTCCGTTTCCATGTTAGAAGTAATGGTTTGAGCAGACTTGCTTTGTGCATCGTCGTGTTTCAAAAATTCTTCTTTTATTTCTGCATTTAAATTTCTAACACCACTTGATATTTTGTCCGATTTGCCCAAAGCCTTACTCTTTTTCTCAGCATCTTGTTGCTCTAATATACGAGTCTTTTTTTGCGCTTGTGCTTGTAATCTGAGAACCTGAGGACTCGCACCCCATATGTATAACTTATTTGCATTACTAACAGCTAACTGCAAATATAGAACACGCATATGAAAACGCTATTGTTGAAGTTTTTGAAACATTTATGAAGTTACAAATGTAAAAAGCAATGATCAGTTTTAATGACATTATCATAACCGTCACATGTTGCGTTAAAAAGGAAAAGAAATAAAACCAATTAAATATATCCTGCTAGTGATGTGAGTCACGTTTGATGTTTGACTGACTTACATTATGAAAGTATCCAGTACTTATAAGCGTTATCCCATCGGGTAATGATACTTTTGTCGGGATAGAACTTTTGGCATTATCACCTGTTCCTAATTGGCCAAGAACGTTACATCCAAAGGCGTACACGACACCGTCTACTGATAATGCTAAAGTATGTGCGTATCCAGCACTGATATGACACACGACTACGCCAAGCAGAGCTTTGACCAAAGACGGTGTAGTCTTTTCATCGGTATTACCATGCCCTAATTGGCCGTGAACGCCCCAACCCCACGTGAATATTCTGCCATCCGCAGTTAGTGCTACTGAATGATACTGTCCAGCTATTGCATCGACAATCATTTCTTGCGCCAACGAAGTAACTAATTCCGGGCTCGAGCATTGCAGCACCTTGCCGAGTCCTAACTGGCCAAATTGACTGGCTCCCCAAGCATAGATTCCGTTGTTAGTAACCGCTAGGGTATGACAATGTCCACACGATACACTAAAAACTTGAATGTTCATACTTCTGAAGAAGCATATGGCATGAGGTGTCCCATATCGCAAAACACTAGAGCCAGTACCTGATGATCATTAACGACATTTTAATTGTATGTTAACGAAAAAATTGAATAAAAGAATTATTATGTTGTAAACAAATTTAATTGATGATCAAAGAGAATCCAAATGGTCAATAAGCGAAAGGATTATAATATAAGAATGTGCTTCAATTGTCCTTTATCTTCAATTATTTTCAATCTACAATTTTACAATATGCGAACAAAATTTTTAGATGTAATATAAAATGTAACAAAGCTACTTTAAAAAAATTTCGAAAAGTATGTATATATATATATACATATATTGAAATTATATATAAATTCATGAAATTCATCTTGCACTGCGAAAAAAGAAGATTGAACATACAATAGAACATACGACAGAATAGCTATTTAAAAAAATTGTTTTCACTATATACTCTTGCTGTTTTTCATCACATAATTCCAACTGTTCTTTTACAATTACAAAAATTCTTTTACATATCTGTCCGTATTGAAAAAATATTTTTCTAATAAAATATATACCTATGCTCTTCAATGATTGAAAATAATCAAAAATAAAATTTGACATGCCAGTCTTTGGATAATTAATAAGAGATTTGTTTGCATTTTTATCTTACACTTCATGTAAACATTAGACTGGTCATGTAAATTTTTTTTAGATACATGTACTATTACTATTGCATTTTGAGATGTGTGTGAGCTATTGTATTTATTTTACAGTTTTGTCACACAAGTGGTACATACCTAAACAACCTTGCACTGAACTTCCCCAAGTATAGATCTTATCATTTCTAACAAGCGCAACGTGGGAAAATCCAGTACTTAACGGTCTTCTCTTAAAATCAATATTCAAAGCCACTTCCAAATATTCCTATACAGATCAAAGTGTAAAATTTTACGAGATTCGGGGAATTAAAAAATAAGACTGAATGATTAGATTACGCCATGTCCTCTACGTCATAAAAAAGATTATACATTCATTTATCATATAATCTTTCTTCACTCCATTAAATATTCGAATATCCGAATCGTATAGTTTTATCATCACGCAATTTGATGGAAACGTAATTTTATTATCTTTACCAATATGACAAATCTTTAAAAGATTTTTAGGATGTGTCGTAATCAAAAATAAGAATTCTCGACCAAGACTATGAAATAAAATTATGTTTCAAAATATCACAGATGGAACAAGAGATTTGTAAAATTTCTCCACAAGTTCCATGTTTTATGCTTTAATAAAAGTTTTTCTCTTGAAATACAAGAATTCTCATTTATCAAACATAGAAAGTAAATTAAAATTACCTTGCTTACTTCTGGCAATTGTACGTCATACAAAAAAGTGAATCTGGAATTAGGGTTTAATAATTGTTTCTTATGAATAAGAGTCAACAAAACTAGTATAAACGTTTCAATTATCTCTTCCACGATCTCTTCCACGATAGTATCTGTCTGAGTATCCTATATAAAATGTTTTCATTGTTAACAAAGACATTATTTCGAAACTATATTTAAAAAATATTGTTTCTATCACAGATCAACATATTCTTTCTTTACAAGTTTTGAAAAGAAAAAAATTATTTAATTTTAAAACTTGGTACATAAAAATGTATAATGTTACAAATTGAAACTACTATTATCTCAAGATATTCTTGCTTGAAAAATTAATCGGCTAGAAATTTGTAGTCAAAAGAACATCTGATTGTTTGAAGACAATCTTGTATAAAATGTCATCGAGATATCACAGATGTCTAATACTTCAAAATTCGCTATTTATGTTTACAAATTTTTTAAACGCAATTAAAATTAAGAAAAATTCAACAAAATAGCAGTCTTTTTTCATAGCAGAATTCCGTAGTATTAAGTGATATATCTAATATAATTTATAATATACATTTTCTAGTTCTTTAAACTATGCTCCGTTACTTTCGTTCGAGAAATTTTTTAAGGATGTATCGGACTGAAGTTCAAAATGGTACAAAATTGCTAAAAATTTGTGAAATTGTTCTTTCAGTTTCCCTAATGTACTGCAAAAAATTGAAAACGCATCCTAAACTAAACGGTTGCTGAGTTATAACTATTTTAATTTTCACTGATTTTACATGGTATCCTTTTCTATCTTATGGAAAAAGACGATTTTGACGGATAAAACAGCTAAAAAAATATAGAAGAAATAGTACCAATGTTTTGAATTTTTTTGTACATCTAGTATATGAATAGATGAAAACATCTACCAATTTTCAATTGTCTTCACTACACCATTTTAAAGAAATAAAATATAACTTGAGATAATTGTGCATTTTTACTGTCAAAAGTTTAAACTCATAAGTGAAAAAAATCGCAAATACGTGAAAAATACTTTTGTAAGAGTAAAAATAAGACTCCAACTATCGTTCAAGTTTCTTACATCTAGATTTACTATGCGTTAGGCGTAGATATTTAAGTATTTCATGCACTTTTGTCTAAGATTGTATATCCGATACACCCTTAAATCCAAACATAGTTAAACGTTTTGGTGATAAATTAAAAATTCATTTAAGTAATTCTGATATCTTTTTAACAAAAAATAAAATTCTTTGTTTCTTATTAATAATTTCATAAATTTATAAAAGAAAATTTCTTTTTATTCTCTAAAAAGCTCAGTTAATTTAATATCATATCATGAATAATTAGTGTGCGAATCTTGAAAGTATTCGGTATGCCAGAAACTCAATACTCACATTATCCATAGAATCTACAGTGGAATCACAATGATCAAATTGGAAATTGTACGGCATCATTTTATGGCGCGATTTACATTGTACTAATTTCGGTCGTAATACTGGATTTGTTGGATCATACAATGTTACTAGTCTCTGTGGAATGTTATTTATCTTGTTAAACAAAATCGTAGTATTTAAAAAACAATCTAAAACTTTATTTTGATTTCTTGAAACATCAAACACTAATTCATTAATTCAAGTATTCGCGTTTAGTTAACTTGATCAAGACAACTTTGATTTTCATGTAAAATTTATGAACGTAGAGAAGTCGTTCAATACATGCGTACGTGCATTCTTTCTCTTATTTTTTAAAAATTTATTTAGAAATATTATAGTCTAATTTGCGATGCAATCATCTGTATAACATTAGCAATACTTAAGATTTTTCACCTGAAGCACGAAGATCTGAGAATCTTGCAAATTATTGCGCACAAATGATATATGAGATCGAGCTAAATCGTAGTTTAATAACATCGATTGCATTATATCAGATTCACTTAAACATATGAGTAAACCATCTAAAATAAAAATACTCATTAGATCCCATACAATATATGTATGCATGTTTTTTTTAACTGTATAGAAAACTTGTAATCACGTGCATGTACAGTATGTACGTATATATTACATGATTTTGGATGATTTTGGATATTTGCGCCAAATATTTGTATCGCCTTTATAAGAATCTCCAACATTTGATTGTACAGACTCCTTTGTGTCGCTAAGTGGTGTAATACCTCCCAGAGATAAGTTTGACCAGCTATATTAATAGCTAATAACTCGTCATAAAATGTATTTGTGGACAAAAAGTATCTAAAAATAAAAGTTTAATTGAAATAGAATTTTTTACATATATAAAGTGTATGTGCATACACAAACAAGTGCTACTTCTATAATATTTTCTAATAAGTGTATGTGTGCATACACAAACAAGTGCTACTTCTATAATATTTTCTAATAATCTTTTAAAATTCTCGTGATAGGAAAAGTAAAAGCTAGAAAAAAATCAATAAGATAGGTACTTTAAATACAAGTATTACAAAAATTACCATACTAACAAGGAAACCTCGCAAATCCGAAAATTCTGATTTTAATAATAACTTGGGATAAATGTAAAGGGGATAAATACATGAATTTAGAAATTTTTCGTTTGGCCTTATAAACGGTTTAAAGGTTTCATTAAAATCAGAATTTTCGGGTTCGCGAGGTACCCTTGTAAGTAACCGAATTTATGCAAAGGCATTATGGTATAGTATAAAAAAAATATTTTGATTAAAGCAATTATTTTGAAATTTTAAAATTAGTTGAAATTGTTATTAATAAATGTTTATATATTTAAGAAAACATGCCATTAGTCGTTATATAGATTATTATAAAACGCGCGCGTAATAGGTTTTGTAAATATAATTGTAAAATGTGTGACTTACAAGAATTCTTTATAGATTACTTTAGATTGTTCTGACCAAACCCTCAGTATCATTTCAATAAAGGAGAGTACACACAAATTAGATAAATGTATCCTTGTTGCAATAGGCATTTCAGTAATAACAGGTGTCAGTAAACAATGAGTTAAACAACTTAATAATTCTGAGGTATGGCCGACCGATGCAAACTTTAATACGCTCTTCAATAATTTACACTGAAATAAAAATGTTAAAATAGAGATATGTTATACATGAGAATCTCTCTCTCTCTCTCTTTCTCTCATCTACCTTGGATATCTTATACGAAGTTACTGCGCGTGAGAATTCTTTATTCGATAGAAATAGATCGCCTACATATTCCAACAATTGTTGTCCATTCACTCCAAAAATCATTGCTAATTTTCCCACCTTTTGCAGCTCGTTTTTCTTCAATATCAATTCCATAAAAATTGATAAAAGAGATTTTCTAAAATAAAAGATAATTTAACAGCTATAAACGGTAACAAAAAATTACACAAGTATTTAGTTAGAAATTAATTAATATTTGAATTACAATCCCGACCTATTTTGTCTTACAATTACAGGCTGAGATAAAAATATGAGTGTTTAAAAAATTATGCTATACATTAGTTTGCTCAGCTTAATTTTTCTTATAAAAATAAAGAAGTAAGATTTTGTATTTCAAAGCCTATTTTCATAAAGTTTAAAAAATAAATTATTACAGAAAACAGATTTTTGTCGAATAACAAAAAACTTTTTCATATAACAAATATAACATATTTAAAATTAAAAAATGTAACAAATTGCAAGAAGAAAACAATTTCGGTTTTATAAATGCTTCTCCTATAAATTATAATGAAATTAAAATATATAATAAAATTTAATTCACCTTAAAACAATTTCGTATACACAGCGGTTTGTCACAATTATACATGTATCCAAACTAAACGGTTCTATCTTAATATCTCTTATATTCTTTGATAAAGTACATTTATTCTCAATCTCCTCAGAGACACTTTTCGGTACAATATTAGCAGATTTTGTTACTTTATATACTGCACGTATCACTTCCTTACTGTTTTTAAAAGAAAATGCTCCAATAATAGACTCGGGGTTAAATTGATGGTCTTTGTTTATATGAGCCTCAGACAATTGATCGGATATTATATATATTACACGTTGATTAACATCAGCAATAAAAAATAATTTATGCGCTAATACAACAGTTTCACACGACTTGAATATTTTGTGCATTGACAAGGGTACTACAGTTAGATTTGGACCATGTACCTAGAAAAAGAGAGATTATTATATTAGAAGGATCAATATTAATGCTGTGCTATATGTGCTTGATCAAATTAAGAAAACTACCATGCAAAAAGATCTTACTGTAATGTAATTAGTGACAGGATGATAGCATGTATATAATTGCCTGTGTTCTCTGTCATATTGCAAAGACAAGAAAGTATCTTTTGATATTGGCTCTGGACTGATAAAACCTAACTTTGGTTCTGATATTTCCAGGATATTAACAGCATTTAAATGATCGTTTTCTTTGATACTTGCGATATCTGCGATATTAATAAGTCACAGTTACTGTTTTATGAACTTTTTAGCGATGGTAATGACGAAACTAGATGCATACATGACAAAAATCTTATGAAAGTGACAATGTACGTAATTTTATACTTTTATCATGTGTGCGCACAGATATGTAATAAAGAAAAGAAAAACATATTGATAAGTATTAATAAGTATTGAAATAAGTCAAGGAACAATCACAAAGATATCATTTTAAATTAATAGATGAATTATAATTAAAAAAAAAAGATATCTTGTATTGAGATCTTTTATAATATTGTTTATAAAAAAATATATTGTATGTTATATTTAGGCGTGAGAGAAAACTATGTTTGCTCTTTTAATAAAAAAATATGAAAACAATTTTTTTATTAAACAAAAATTTAAAAAAATCCATTATATGTGTTTTACTTGAAACATTTAATATTACATCTTGTATATTTCTCTAAATATGTTTGTATACTTACCATGGCATTGCAAACTTTCTCCTAATGTTTGATTTTTAGTATCGATTAATTTTTGTTTAAGAATAGCGAGTTTTTCAACAGAAAGTTGTTTAAGTTCTTGTAATTTTGACTTATTAGGAACAGAATCTTCCACGTTATTATCACAAACTATGCCATTTGAGTTTAATTCGTTGTAAGATTCTCTATTTTGATAATTATGTCTCGAAAAATTAAAAGACACATGTTCCAAAGACAAACGCCATTGCTGCTGAAATTTACTTGTTATCAAAAGAGACACAGTCTCGTTGTGTTCATTTTGACAAATATGTAAACTGCTTATGCTTTCATTAATATATGTTACACCTAGCTGTTGACCACTTGAAAGACTTATAAATATAATTGCTCCACATTCTGTCCCTATAATACCTATATCCATAGACATTTTCGTTTCCTTCCACCATGTAATAGCTATTGGTCTAAAAACAATAGTACATATAAAAATTTTTTTAAATTAATCTTATATATATATATAGAGTACAATATAAAAGAATATATAATATATTCTTATATACACAAATTAAAGAATGATAGATACGAGAATACAATATTGTTAAAGTAGAAAATAGCATATACATGAAAGAGAATAGAGCATACAACTATTGTGATACAAAATATTAAGAACTTGGGAATTATTATTGATTGGAGAATTCTTTTTTTTGTATAAAATTACCTGAAATGAGAAAGCTGAGAATTTACAAAAGGAATATACGTTGCATCATCAGTTTTCCATTTCTTGTCAATGACGCAATGTTCACCGACTAAAGTTAAAGCAGGCAGTACGTACAATGAACCATCTAAAGTTATACATAGTAACCAAGTGCCATTTGAATCAAAGCAAAAAGCAGCGATTTGTTTATGTAATCCTTGAAACCAAGGTATCTTTTTAATAACAGGTAGGCAAGAGAAGTCCCTTTTAAAATAGAGAACAATTTCAGCATTGTTGGTTGCTAATGCAAAAAATAATTTTCCCTCAAGTTTGCATTGTACACTATGCTGTATCTCAGTGGTTTTAATTAAACATTGCAGCTTAAATAAATTCTCATTTGTCATTACAGTTTCAGGATCCATCTTTCTGAAATGATAAATATATACACACACAAATGTTACTTATAAAGATATAATTTTCCACAACATAAGTCAATATAGTAATTAAATAGCATATAAATAAACAATATGGAAATATTTTTTTGTAAAATATTTCAAACATTTTCATTAAGCTTATCCGTCAGAAGTTTTCCGTCCCACATCAAAATTTCAAGTAATCGGTTCCATGATTTCAAGGAAATGTCAATGACAGCATTTAAAAACTAACAGTAGTTAATATTTGGAATGATTAGTATTTGGAAACATTGCTCATAGCACATTTGCCTGCGTTGTTACGTTTCCATAGGTTTGTTGAGGTTTATTCACGTTCCTTCCCAAAAATATTTTTACATTTGAGAAAAAGAGAAATAAAAAAATATATCTATTGAGATATATTTAGGCGTTCGAAAGAAAAAGACAGCGAACACAACATACCGAGTGTAATGAGTGCACGACTGCAGGTAAAGCGACATTTAACTCACTGCTCACACTGACAAATGACAGAAATGTTTGTATCAAGGGTGCGTTCTTAAATTTGCAACGGATGCAGCCAGATACACCTGTAAGATTGTTCTCTATTCACTATAGGAATGTGAAACTAGGATATATGCGGGTTTAATAAACTTCTCGAGTTACTATATCTAAAGGTAGGTATATTCAATGTTCTTTTGTACAGTCACTCGCAATCACGTCCGAGGCTCACAACCGAGAGAGAGCAGTCCGCGCCTACATCCGCGCCGGAGCCTAGTCCAGCTCTCCCTTCTACTCATCATCCGGTTGACAGCTCGCATCCCCTATGCCTCTACCGTCACGCCACCTTATGTCGACGTGCACGCCACTCCAGTGCAGCCAACTTCTATATGGGGTCTCGTAGCCTAGTAATACCGATCGTCATTTTACAGTTCGGCCATTCTACTTTTCAGCTACGTCCCGAAGCTGCAACTGTAATTATATTTATTTACACCACTTATTCAATAGAAGGTAAATTAGTCCATTTTTTTAATTTATCCGACGATAATATGGTATTCAACGGTCTCGTAGAGTGATTGAATCCAGGTACATCTTTGATCACGTATCTATTATAACCGAGTTCCTTGTCAACAATAAATGGTCCCTTATAACTAGGTTTCAATTTACCGCTTTGTCCGGGTTTAACGCGCGTATCTCTAATCACGACGAAGTCTCCCTTTTTATAAATAGTCGGCTTACGAGATCTTTGGTCAACGTATTGTTTATTATACTGTTGTAACAACGCGGTTGCTTCGATCGCTTTTAACCTTTTTTCTTCTCGACTTATTACTAATTCAGAATCACAGTCTGTTAAAGCTTTTGTAAGCCGTGACAGACTTGCATCGACGTGGTTTCTCTGGTCGAAACCGAACATCAATTGCGCGGGAGTTGATTTTATCACAGAGTGGTATGTATTATTAATAACGTATTGTACTTTGGCAAGTTGAGCCTTCCAACCGTCGGGGGAATCTATCAGCTTGGATAACGAGGTTTTCAAAAACCGATTAACACGTTCAGCCAGGCCGTTAGCCCAAGGAGATGCGACTGCTATTTTGCGGTGATTTATGTTTAGTTGTTTCATACGAGCAGCAAACTCCTCTGAAGTAAAGCTGGTACCTCTATCCGAGACAATTTCAAGCGGGTTGCCAAATGTGTTAAAAATAATATCGAGCTGGCTGATAGTTTCCCTCGAGCAGGTTGTCCTTACCGGGAACAGCCACGTGAATCGCGATAACGCTTCAATAACTACAAGAATGTGTTTATATCCGTCTACGGTCGTTTGTAGCGGACCGAAATGATCTATATGTAGAGTGTCCATGATTGCCTTAGCGACTGATACATGCACATTCTTTTCCAATCTATTAGCCGAACTATTCGCAATTATACAAGTGATACAATTATTAATATAATCTTGTACTTTTTTTCGTAGGGCGGGAAACCAATAACTCCGCTGAATCCCTTGAAGTGTCTTCTCATAGCCACAATGTGCCATGTCATCATGGTATGTACGGATCACGCTAACCGTCATCGCTTCTGGTACGAGAAATCTTAACTGATTATCAACTATTCTGTATACTAATCCATCGACTAATGTATAATTTTCCATAGGAGCTTTTTCTAAAGTTTGACTTATTTCTAGAATTCTGGGGTCAGCAAGCTGCTTGTACATTAAGATTGATTCGAGCGATAATGCATCAACTACAGCTACGCTACGACTCAGCGCATCAACGTGAGCCATTGACTTGCCAGGTCTGTGTACAATCTTGAAATCATAATTCTGTAATGTGAGAGTCCACCGAGCTATTCGAGGATTTATGTTTGCCTTATTGACAGCATGTACTATCGCGTTACAGTCAGTTATTATAGTGAACTTTATACCATATAAGTACAAATGAAAACGTTCCACCGCGCGTACGATAGCCAGCATTTCGAGTTCGTAGCTGTGGTATCTCATTTCAGCTTGGTTGGTCGCACGACTGAAATAAGCAACAGGAGCCCATGTTTTACTCTGTCGTCTTTGCAATAATATTGCACCGAGGCCGAGAGAGCTTGCGTCGGTGTGTAGCTCTGTCTCTGCTACCGGGTCATACAATTGAAGCACTGGTGATGAAATAAGTTCATCCTTAAGCGCGTTGAATGCTTGATAACATGTTTTATCGAATTTAAATGCAACTCCTTTCCGTAACAAGTTATGCAACGGTCTTGCCTTAAGGGCGTAATTCTTGATAAATTTCCGAAAATAATTAGTCAAGCCGAGAAAACGTTGCACTTCGTGAACCGATTCTGGTATTTTAAAATTATGTACTGCTTCCGTATGTCGCGGGCTTAGCGTTAAGCCGTCACTTGATATGATATAGCCGAGGAATTCTATTCTCCTTTTTAAGAATTGACATTTACTTAAGTTTAATTCGAATCTATATTTTCTCAGGGTAATCAGAACTTCCCTGAGGGTCTCCAGATTTTGCTCAACAGTCTCTGACGGGATTAGAACATCATCAATGTATACCATAGCTCGATCGTCTCGAATAAACACATTGAGTATCTGCACGAGTCTCTTTTGGAACTCCGCGGGAGATTCGCAGAAACCAAATGGCAAATATTTGTATTCGAATTGACCATCCGGGGTCGCAAATGCAAAATACTTGGTGTGTTCCGGGGATACTCTAATCTGATGAAAGCTATCCTTTAAATCGAGCAACGTGAAAACTTTCTTATTATTGAGCCTTGTTAGGAAATCCTCGATTAGCGGGAATGGATATTTTTGCTTATTTACGCGGCTATTCAATGGTCGAAGATCCACGCACAATCTCATTTTTCCATTTTTCTTCCTTACAGGTACTACCCGAGAACAGTACGGCGAGGTGCTTTGTTGGATGATACCCCGCTGCAGGAGGTCATCCGTTATCGCCCTAAGCTCTAGTCTCTCCGCATAGGCGAAGCGTCGTGGCGCAAACGCGAAAATCGAGGGATCACGTATGTTCACGCTGACTGTATAGTCATCGGGTTCGGGAATGATCTCAGCGAGCTGTGTTTCCGCGATCACTTGTTCTAGCCGTGACTTCGTGTTTTCGTCGAAATCAATAATAGTATTTTTGACCGTATCAAGTACGGATCCTTGTTGTGTGTCCTCGTCCACATACAACGGAAGGAATGCAAACAAGCTAACTCGCTCTCCTTGCTCAGATAACAACGGTCTGTATATCAACGTGAGATTTTCGTTTTGAAGAAAGTCGCGACCCAAAATAATATCGCCGTTGAACAAGTTATCGCGCATAACGTACAGCTCAATTTCAAAACGATCGCTGGGTAATAAATCGATTGTTACATTTGTTTTGACAATTCCGAGTAATTCTAACGGTTTTCTACTTAGATTTGTTAGCATACGTTCTACTGGCTTTAATTCTTTAACGTTTAAACTAATATATTTCGTGAACGCCGTATTATTAATAAACGAGACGGGGCTTCCTGTATCTACTAGAGCGGATAACTCACAGTCTTTTCCTTCTAAGGCGCGTATCTTCACGAACGGGCCGGTGATCTCCAGACGATTTCCCTTTGCCGCAACGATGTCTCTTACTGCCGCTACCGACTCCGATACCGATGACTCCGCTGCGACCGCGGCCGATGCCTCCATGGACCGGGCTGTCGTCGTCGGTCGCGTTGACGTAGTCCGAGCTGGTGCTACCTCGCTCCTCTTCCTCTTGTTCGGGCATTCGTATTGTCGATGCCCTTTGGTTTTACAATAGAAGCACATCGCTTCTCCGCGACACTCGTTATGCGTGTGACCTCTCTTGCCACAGTTCCTGCATGCGTCCGGATCTCGTGGCCTTGAGCCGTTTTTGCTCGGAGTTTTCTTTACTGTTTCCGTAATGTTCTTGGTGAGCGGTCTCATTTTTTCGAGAAAATCTTCAATCGAGTCTGTATCCAAGGACAAAGCCGTATATCTTAGAGAGTCTAGTGTGATTCCTCCTGCCAACAGACTAATAGAGTCTCTTTCCGAGATATCCAGGTTGTTCATTAAATCGAGTTTGTCCATCGCGTATTGCACGAATGATTCGCGATTGCACTTCCACGTGCGAGCTTCTATTTTCTGCATTGCTCCGTAGAATGAAATTTTGCTATCAAATGCCTTGGTCAATCTCTGCTGCAGTGCAGTCCACGTTTCGAGAGCTGCGCCCTGCTGGCGGTCATACCACCGTTTTGCCACCTTTGTGAACCGACTAGACGCCGCGAGTAACGTGATTCCATCAGTTGCTGCGTGAATCTGTGCTACGCTATTTACCCTCCGGATCCAAATTCGCACGTTTTCGTCCTCCGTACCCCCGAATTCAGGGATCTGAGTCACCAGCGTAGACACCTTAACCGTCGAAGAGCCTGTCTCCCCCGTCCTCGGTGTCCCGTTGAGATTCGGCGGTGAGTGATGTATTGAAGTTGCGTATTGCAAATTCACCCCCGTCGCAAATTCCTGTTCGCGCGGCGCGTCCCGTTGTCCGGTAAGCATCTGGGCCAGCATTGTAAATTGTTGTTGCTGTCTTTCCATAAATTGTTGTTGCTGTCTTTGCAGCTCGAGTTGTTTAGCCGTGAAATCGGCGGTCATCGCCGCAAGAAGCTGTTTAACTTCGTTCGGGAGAGAGGCGGTTTCCATACCCCTATGTAACGTCGTCGAGTCCGTACTTTCTTCTGTACCTTCGAGAACCGAGTTCGCAGATTCGGGATCGAGGTCAGGCAGATTCTCCGCATTTCTTTGCGCGAGAATCATCTCAATGAGTTCCTTGCGATCAACCGGTATTTTAATTTGATCCGCAAGTCCGGCGCGCGTAGCCTCCTTCTTCAGGGCTTCCGTCGATAGTTTTGATAATTTTTCGCGGTCCATAATCAGAGTTTTATTCTTTTCCAGATAATTACACTAACTCGGAGTACACGACACTGTGCACGAGGCGCGACTGATACGCGTAATGGCTGGCCGACGATATACTCCGGAGCCGATACGTAGCTCGGAGCGAGACGAGATGCTCGAGAAACAGCACGTGGTTACCGGAGCAAACGTGGAGCGCGAGACGAGATCGGAGCGAAACTGATTCCGTCGAGATTCGCGAGATATTCGAGATTTTCCCACCTGTACCGAGGCTACGTCGAAGTCCGAGAAGACACGTGCTCCAAAAGGCGGTCGAGGCACACGAGACGCGAATAGCCGAAAAGCCGGAGCACGATCCCACTTCTGATGTTGTAAGATTGTTCTCTATTCACTATAGGAATGTGAAACTAGGATATATGCGGGTTTAATAAACTTCTCGAGTTACTATATCTAAAGGTAGGTATATTCAATGTTCTTTTGTACAGTCACTCGCAATCACGTCCGAGGCTCACAACCGAGAGAGAGCAGTCCGCGCCTACATCCGCGCCGGAGCCTAGTCCAGCTCTCCCTTCTACTCATCATCCGGTTGACAGCTCGCATCCCCTATGCCTCTACCGTCACGCCACCTTATGTCGACGTGCACGCCACTCCAGTGCAGCCAACTTCTATATGGGGTCTCGTAGCCTAGTAATACCGATCGTCATTTTACACACCAGAATGTCATTCTATCTTTGTTCAACTTTCCGTAAGTAACAAAAATGGAATGACATTCTGGTGTATCTGGCTGCATCCGTTGCGAATTTAAGAACGCACCCCCCAAATGCGCACAAATTCTCTAGGCAATACAATTTCAATTTCCGCAGGTTAGTAACACTGTTGAAGTAGTAAATCCATGTGTGCAGAATCGTTTTGACGTATGTGTGCGTATGTGACCGGTATAGTGTTAAGGCCTAAACACAATGCCAGGCAACAGGCAATAGGAACAGGAAATAAAGAAAGAGAAAAAGAGAGAAGAAGATCCTTTCTTTCTTTCTCTCTTTCATTATTTCTATTCCTATTGCCTGTTGCCTGGCATTGTGTTTAGGCCCTTACTAATCTGCGAAAATTGAAATCAAGTACTCGGTGTAAACTAGGCTAGTAACTTAAAACTTTCAACTTTTCACGTTTCTCCCCTAGGAGCAAAATTATGGGTCTGTTCGCGTCACATGCTCCGACATGCTCCTATCAGAGAGGAACCTGAGAGCGGCCACCGTGGCTTTTTTCGTGCGACCAATATTTGACTAGCATCAGCGCCAAACGTGGATGTAAAGCCCGTTCTACATTAATTGCAGTCGCCAGTTGTAATTTGCAACACCCAATAAATGTCGAGCTTTAACTAGAAACTAAGCGCCTATTGGATGTCGCAAGTCGCAACTAGCTGCTTGCGATTAATGTAAAACAGACTTTACATCCACGTTTGGAGCTGATGCTAGTCAAATATCGGTCGCACGAAAAAGGCCGCGGTGGCCGCTCTCAGGTTTCTCTCTGCTCCTATTCACCCCAATTCACTCTAATACGTTGATTCCGATGACGCCAACCTATTAGAATGCATTGGAGTGAGTAGGAGCATGTCGGAGCATGGCGACGCGAACAAACCATATATGAATCGATACCCTAGGCAGCAATCATGTAACTTTTTCTTTAGGGCGAAAACGTGAAAAGTGAAAAGTTTCATGTAATTATCTCTTTCTATTAGTGTTGAATAGAAAGAGACAGTAACTTGAAATTTTTCACTTTTCACGTTTCCACTCTAGGGGAAAAATTACATGATCGATTCCCAGGGGCTCGATTCTTGAATTCATTCGCAAGAAAACGTATGCGCAAATACCCGCTCTAACAGAAAAGTTGCAAGTTTATTGGTTAAAAGCCATACAATAGCCAATAAATTTTCAACTTTTCTGTAAGAACAGAATTTGCGAATACGTTTCTCTTGCAAATGAATTCAAGAATCGAGCCCCAGGTGATGTTTCCGAACGCAGTCATGATTGGCCCACGGGCTCGATTCTTGAATTCATTCGCAAGAAAACGTATTCGCAAATTCTGTTCTTACAGAAAAGTTAGAAATTTATTGGCTATCGTATGGCTATTAACCAATAAACTTACAACTTTCTGTTAGAGCGAGTATTTGCGTATACGTTTCTCTTGCGAATGACTTCAAGAATCGGGCCCCAGGGGCTCGATTCTTGAATTTATTCGCAAGAGAAACGTATTCGCAAATTCTGTTTTTACAGAAAAGTTAGAAATTTATTGGCTATCGTATGGCTATTAACCAATAAACTTACAACTTTCTGTTAGAGCGAGTATTTGCGTATACGTTTCTCTTGCGAATGACTTCAAGAATCGGGCCCCAGGTCCAGTTCTCAGTTTTGGGTGGTTGATCGATTCATTCTTTATTATGTAAAAATTTTGTGTCTTTCGAAAATGTATTTAGTAGGACTGACAGGTGGCATCGCTACTGGAAAAAGCACAGTTGCTGCTATTTTCCGCGAACATGGTATCCCCGTTATAGATGCCGATATAATTGCCCGAAAAGGTTAGGACATGTTTGCACTTTATCTCGTCGACATCATCGACAGATATATCTTCAAGCTTTAAATGATACATATTTTTATTTTTCTTTACTAAATAACATATATGCATTATATTATAATTATTTTTTTTCTTTTTTGACGTATGTAAAGTTTATTCGATACTGGAAATTGTAGTTTTAATAATAAAAGCAATTATCAAGTTGAAGTGTACGATAATGCATTCGCAAAATTAATATTGAGATTGAAATTGAATTGAAATTGATAAATTGAGATAAGAGAGATACAGATAAAAAATTTTCTAAAAAGTCGAGATTTTGCTAATAAATCGTTTACCTCAAATATTTTTCATACGCGAGAAACTGAGAGACTTAATGTAAAACAATGTTTGGATTTATAGTTGTTGAACCAGGAAAACCGGCATGGTACAAAATACAGAAGGAATTTGGTCCAGATGTGTTTTTGGATACCAAGCATTTGGACAGAGCAAAACTGGGTGATTTAATATTTAACGATGTTGAAAAGAGGAGAAAACTTAATGCCATTACACATCCTGATATATACAAAGAGATATACTGGCAAACTGTCAAGTACTTTTTACAAGGGCATTCATTCTTAGTTATGGATCTGCCGTTACTTTTTGAAACAGGACACATGTTGAATTACTTGCATAAAATTATAGTTGTAACATGGTACGAATTTCAATTAGTACCTCTAATTGATCAAGCAACAAAATGCTGTTAAAGATCAAGGATCTGACTAAAAAGATCCATATGACTTAAAAACTTAGATAACTATATAAAATTTTATTATTTATACTTTTATCATTATTGTGACGTTCTGTAGGCTTAGTTATGATGCATTAGATTTTTATTTATGCACTGTTATCTATATATTTGTTTACCCAGATGCAAATGAAAAAAAAATTAAACATTTATTTCATAAAGCATCTGGAGTAGTGATTAGCGAAAGCAGTAGACATATGTATTTGGTTGTCACGAATTATATATTGCCAAGACTTAGGTTTATTCATTACATTTTTTGCACATAAAGGATCTTTCAGCATAAATATATTGTAATTGATAAATGTAAAAAATCCTAAAGAAATCTTTATAAATATTCATATAATAATGAATCATAAATTTGCACGTTCAAATTATGTGATTATGATGATCTAATAGTATTTTATCGATGGTGTTTGATACTTTAATCAATGTATTATTTTTGGGGAATTGACGAAATTTGACAAGTCTTGACTTTTCTGTTAATATATATCTATACATTCTCTTTGATTTGTCGTTTTCAGTGAAGAGGATCTCCAGCTACAACGATTAATGGAACGTACTGGATTTACAGAAGCTAAAGCAAAATTAAGAATAGCTGCACAAATGTCCTTGGAGAAAAAAGCAGAGATGGCAAATTTTGTAATTGAGAACTCCGGCAATGAAAGAGATACCAGGGAACAGACCATAAAAGTGATTAATGTTTTACGCTCCTCTAAGCATCATTGGAAGTTGCGTCTTTTAGTCGGATTTTGTTGTACCGTACTATTAGCTGGCGCGTACTGGTTAAGGAACAAGAGCTGCAGATCTTTAACTACTACAACTTGAATTTTTTTTCTACAAAAATTATTCAGTTTAGAAACAAATAAAGGTTTGTTGTCTGCAAATCGTAATTGCGTAATAAAAGCGAATATAGATTTTGTTTACTTTTGTACACCCACAGATTCGCAAATGAATTTTTTATCGGGTATAAAACAGATAATAGGTGAAGTTAAATCACGTAATATCGTGATTTGTATATTTACAAACAACTAATTATTTTTGCTAAACAAATTATCCTTTTTATAAAAACCACTGTTTTAATTGCAACATATTAAAGTTGATAATAGGACAAGGGATATGAATAGTTCATCTACATATACATGTGGGAGGAGTGCATGCATGCATGCATGTACGTTACGTATATACATTTTATGAAAAAGATTAGAATTAATGAATTAGAGTTATCTTTCTTGATGTATGGTTAAATAAAAGACAAGGAAGAAACAAAATAGTCACACTCTGCTATTAGCTCTAATACAATTACCATATTGAATTACAAGATGACAAATATATAAATTAGTTTTTTTTCTATTCTAAAATGAAAACGCATTCATGAATGTCGTGTAATTAAATAAACAACGCATTTATCAAACCAGATGGAAATTTGACAACAAATGTAAATAAAAAATGAGTAATATATATTACTGCTCTATTGAACTTTTCTAGGATAACATTCCTTTTCACTTTTTTTATGTAATTGAAAAATTGAAATTTTCACCTTATTCACATACTTTCGCGTTTGCAAGTATTTTACGATAGAAACCCACATTCGTCTTTTCTTCATTTTTTTAATAGTGATTTTAAACATAAATTTATACGTAAATGATGTACATTTGTATGCATATATAAAATACGCGAGTACAGTGCTCTATTTCTTATGTTAATTATCGCAAAATATATACAAGATTCGTGATTGATAACATGATTCAAAAACAGATGCATATCCATTTGTACGAGCGCATTCTTATACATTGTAAAATTTTCCGTATACTGTATATAATTTATACACTTGTATATGAATAAATGTAAATTTATAATTGCTATATTAATCTAATAGAAGGTTGCTTGTTTATTAAATAAATTATGGAAATAAAGAATCATAAGTACTCAATAAAATATTGATGCGTGTGTGTGTTTGTGTGTGGCAAAAATTTGCTTATTAAAAGTAGAAGTACAAAATTTCTCTAGAGTAAATAAAAAGGTAACGGAATATATTATGTACAATATTCCATACGTGGAATAGTAAGATTCCATGTACGGAATAGTAAGATTCTGCAAATCTGGACCAATAAAGCGGTGCAAACCTCCTCTATTAGATCTTTTTAATATACTTTTTTTTCTAATCTTTGTACTTATGTTAACATACTATCTAAAAGAGATGTCCCTTACTTATATCCCCTAACTTCACAATTTTTTCGAAAGTGCTCTTACTTGCTTATTACAGTTCTTCAATTTAGCTTACATAAAAACGAGATTAATATGTTACGCATGATATGGTAACGCAATAGAAAGGAAAAAGCTAAAGAGAAACAATGTTATGACGCAACTAAATTTCGTAATTATATATAGATTGTCATTTCTATTAGTCTACAATTATACATTTTGAACGTATGAACGAGCTATCGACAACAATTATTATTGGATAATCGTATATTATCGTACATTCTTAACGCACTATTCCCAGAGAAAAATTAAAGAAATTACATTTTCTACATTCAAAAATAATTACAAAAAGATAAAAATAGAAATATTTTAACAAAAAAAATTAAACATTGTTCTGTTTACGATTTACCAATCTTTGCACAAATGATTAGAATATAAAAGAATCTAGAGAGATGTGATTATTACATCACAATACAAATGTATATCTATTTATTACTGTGATGCACTGCATTATCCCACAGCCGGTGGTTTCCATCTTCTTTGCGTACTTTCAAGTATACTTTTAAGGGAGGTACGTTTTTAGTAGAGGAAGAGGATGGGTCATGATCTATCACGATCCTTGATTCGCTTACAGATCTGTGTAGAAAGGTGTGCGTGCGCGCGTGAGCATAAATATCCTATTGGATACATGGTGTTCTTCCTATTTTCATGACACAAACAACCTATTGTAAAACAGGCCTAAGTTCCTGCGTCATAATAGGATAAGAAACTAGAGGAGCGGTTGCACCAGATATCGACAAGGGTAAACTGGCGGGTTGCTGTGTGTTTGGTGGTTGCTGATTAGTCGCCTGTGGAGGCCCGGAGCCGCTCATCGAGATAGTTTGTTGAGCCATGGTGACGATCGGCGGTGGTATCGAAACTGGTGCTATAGAGACCGCCGCGATAGATACGGGCGCTACAGTCGCAATGCTCACAGGAACGGTAGCTACACTGGCGGTAACTGTTCGAAGGGTGCCCGCTGCCACGGCTGCGTTGACCATTTGTTGAGGTGTCGGAGCTTGTGACGGTGGAACTGTGTTCGTAATCGTGACTGCCGGGACTGTTACAGCTGTCATGTTTGCGGTTCGCTTGCCAGACATTCTCAACTGAGCGTTTTGATCCAATAGAAATTCGTTTGTCGCCGTCAAGTCGCTGACCTGAATATAAGGATACAAATATAAGCATATAAATATTTTCGCTTGATGTACGAGTTTCTTTCTTTCTTTCTTTCTTTGAATACCTGCTTCTTTAACTCTTCTATCTTCTTTCTCAACAATACATTTTCATCTTCCAGCACGATAGCTCGTGCTTCATTCCGCGCTATCATGGGATGGTAATAGAAACCTGGAGTAACCGTCGGTTGAGTCGCGTGTTGCTGGCCCATGATTGGAGACGCTTCAAAGTGTACAACCGTTTCACCCGATACTAATCGTCTCTTCGGCTCCGGCGGTCCAATGTAATCAGCTGGATGCGACGACATGTTATAACCGCCGTTATTAGCGACCAAATTGTTATGATGATCCTGCATTTGCCAGTGAAAGCTGTATTCGTGAAATAAAAAGAAAAAGAAATTATTGGATTAGAATTGTTGTAAAATAATAATAATAATAGAGTTTTTATACAAAGGCTTAAGAAAAAGATGAACATGGATGCTCATTTACGATGCTTACTTTCTGTCCTCTTCGTATCTGCGTCCGTCGCTACCGGTACCACTGCCATTACTGGTACCGTTGAAATTGTGCTGCGGTCTAGATGGATTATGATGTGACTGTGATGATATCAGATTGTGTTGCGGCTCCTCCTTCTTCAAATGTCTGAATTTGCAGTTGACCCTCTGGCAGCTGCCCTTCATAAAGTCCTTACACAACGGATGATCCGGTTTATCATTGTTGCAGATCTTGGATCGATTAAGTACGTGAGGCGGTAGCTCACCGGTTGCTCGGAAACGCTTCTCCTCGCTTTCCGTGCAATGGAGAAACTTACAACCCGGCCAATTACATTTGCCGTTTTGAAAATCATGGCAAAAAGTATATTCTTCTACAAGATCGTCCTCTGAACGCTCGTGAAGGTATTTGCAGCGTTTTCCCCGATGGCAGACATTTCTCAGAAAATCTCGACATATCCGATTTGCAAGGTCAGTAGTATCGGCCACGTTCGCGTTCAATCCACCCGCCATCTCGATCGCCTGCTGCTGCTGCTGATGACGATGATAACCCGTTGACGTCCCTATCGTTCCGCTGCTTTCCAATTTTACCTTCAATTTTTTCATCGGTAGAACATAGCGGTCGCACGTCGGCTTATCGTTGTGCCCTCGATCGATCGACGAACAAGCTAAGCGCGGCTAATACGAGCGCCCCTAAATAAAGAAAGAGACAATAATGAATTAAAAATGTACGATATTATTAGTGCTTGAAAATGAAAAGTTGTTGAAAACTGCTTATACAAACCAAATACGACGTACTTGCAATACCCCAATTGATTATTTGATTATTATTCCAAAATAATGTTTCATTTTTAATACTTTTTAGTCTTTATAGACTACATTAAGGCTGCGTTCGGAAACATCATCTGAGGTGCTCTCGGATATCATTCTATCATTGTTGTTCGTTGAATGTGAGACAAGGATAGAATAATACCCAAGAGTACTCGGGTGACGTCTCCGAACGCAGCCTAAAGCTGGGTATACACTTAGCGAACGAACACCGAACGAACAGCAAATGCGAACTTTTGTTATTGTCATTCGCGCAAGAACTCTCTTTGATGTACCGCCTCATGAGAGAATCGAGCTGAACGCGAATCGAACATTCTATTCGCATTCGCTTTGGCGTATACATTTGCCGAATAACAATAACGAACGTTTGCGTTCGCTGTTCGTCCGGTGTTCGTTCGCTAAGTGTATACCAGTTTTAGACGAATTTGGGATATTAAGAGACTTCTCAATCCTTTTAATTAATTAATTTAGCTTTTATTTCCCCTTTTCGTATAATAACTATTACAGTAGTAAGATTATATTAACATAACTATATACAGCATTTTTATTTATATGTACTTTGATAATTTTATATATACGCTTGATCCATCAAGAATAATCGAGCTCGCGAATAAAGAAACGAATGAACGAACGAACGAACGAACGAACGAACGAACGAGCAAGCGAGCGAGCGGCTTATTTTTTGGGGGAAAATGTCATGTACATCTTTGCTCACATCGTGACACATAATGATTCGTTATCTATAATGCGGTAGAAATAGACATGGCACTCTCTAAACTAAACTAACGAATTAAGAAAATACTGTCAATTTCCGTTAGAGTTTCGTATCAAAAGAATTAATATAGAAAACTACAGTTATATTGGATCTTCTCGCTTTAGACGTTATTAGACGATATCAAGGCCATTCCAAGGTAGGATCGATAGAATGGTACTGAGTGCTGAGAAATTCGCTTTTGCGAAATACATACGTATCCAGCGCGCGCCCTTATTATTTTATTAGGTCACTCAAACAGATATGCTTTTTATATTGTCATGCTACCTAATATGTATACATGTATACGAAGGAAAGAAAATTGAAGAAGGGTCAAAGATTCAGGGCAAGACAACGATGTGACATTCACGGTGAAATTTTGCATCCGAGAAATAAACTCGTGATCAAAAGAGAAGCGAGAGTACGCTGCAAGATACATACTCACCCTAATGTATACGCAATAATCAATCATTTTTCTCTCTCTCTCTCTCTCTCTCTCTCTCTCTCTCTCTCTCTCTCTCTCTCCCTCTCTCTCCCACCTCTCACTTCCCTGCAAAGATCGTTCCCAAATCTTTAAGTTACCCTCAATTAAAGACCTTGAAAAAAAGCATGTTATCTAACTCGAATGAAAAGAGAAATATGATGAATATGTATAGTTGCGCGCGCAAAGGAGAATTCGCTTTCTACAATTATTTACAAATGTACGAGGAAAGTTCTGAACGATCGAAAACGAGAGTGTGTGCGAATGTATGTAATTTGTGTTTTTGTTTTAAGACGCGTGGGAGAGTATTCTCATAAATTCTACATTCGCAGTATAAAGGATACATATTTTAACCTTTAGAATGTACTATAGAAAACATACAGCTTAAACAAGCAAACGTGCAACGAAATACATAATATATATTTATAAAATTGAGCCGTATATGATACTCAGCAGCTTGGCAGCATGTTGAACATTTTACGTGGTATCGTGCTTACATTTCCTCCAACTACTTTTACTCTCCAGAGAGCGTAAAATCGAGCTTCCATGTTCGAGATATACATATATATGAACAATTCAATGAACGCAATTTCTGTCACGTCTTTGATCTTGCTCCTCTTTAAGGCGTATTAACACGACATGTTCTTGATTAACGTCGCACTTTATAACGTGAATGACATCCTATCTCTAACCCCGAGACTCGATTCGGGAACTTTAACATATATATGATTATGTGTGTGCGCGCGCGTAAATGTGTGTGTGTGTGTGTGTGTGTGTGTGTGTACAATCCTTAACGATCATTTGTATAAAAACATTAAATTGTGTACGATGTGATCAATTCAAAACGACAAAACGGATAAGCTTAACGAAATTTACAGTCAATTACAGTCGATATTATAAAAAAAATAAAATAAAATGTGAAAAGGATAAAAGTTGCGCCGTAGCGCGTGTTATATGTACAGGAAATGTTAGACGCGGCAAAGGAAAAAGAGATGCGATTAGAACATTTTCTCCAACAGCATCCACACTAGCATAATCGCGATAGGTGCGACATAATGTATCGGCACGGTGTAAGTCGCACTCAGCAGATCGCCGCACTGTGACTTAAGGGACATGTATTTCTTGGACAGTTCCGTTTTCTCCTCGACAAATGCGTTGTACTTTTCTTTCACTATAACTAGCTCCTCGTTGATCTCCTGCATTCGCTGCGCCTCATTCTTCGCGCGATAATACAGATCCCTCAGTCTACCGATGACAATCTCGTTCGGCTCATGAATCAGCCAGTCCTTCAATTCCTCCAGCTCCCTTTGCACTATCTGTCGCGCCTCCATGCTATCTTCGCCTCTCAACGAATCCAGAGAGCCGATAAACGTCTGCAGGATGTAATCTCTGGATTGGAAAGCTTGTTGCATCGTTGTATCGTTCTTTGTGACGGGTTTTAAAGTTTTAACGTAATCTCCCTCTGTGCGTTCGTCGCATTCCGGCACGATATCATTGTTTGGAAGCTGCTGTTGTTGCCGCTCGTCCCTTTTATCGCGCTTATCCATCGCAGAGACAACGACAGAACTGTCCAATGCATCTTCGGGGTTCGCACAGGCAGCTTCATCCGTCGGAATCACCACGACTTTATCCTCTTTGGCAATTTGTTTCATCGACTCGAAATGTACCTCCGATTGTTGTTGATTGCCATGGCGTTTGGCATTTACGAATCCACGTACTTCTTGCATGTTGCAGGGCACGGATGCTGCCTGCTTGGACGTTTGTTCCTCCCTCTTGTCCTCTATGACGCTCTTCTCGCTCGTGTCATCATTCATAATCATATCGCACGTGTCGGTCGCTTCGGAGTTGGTGCCCTCGGAGTCTCCGTTAGTATCGTCGTTGTCTAAATTGGCTAAGTTTCCATTAACTAAGGTCCGCCTGGACGATAACGGCGGTGGCAGGATATATTGTGCCGTGAGACTGTCGTCGGCTGTCATCTGCGAGTCGCCCATTTCATCTTTGGTAAAAGAATCAGATTTCAACTTCGGATCCACATCCACTGACGAATTAAACTGATTGTCCTGCTCGCCTGTCTTGGTGAAGTAAAAATTAATCTCACTGTCCACTTCGGTATTATCGACATGAATAGAATTCAATTTGTTGAGAATAGTGTTTATAGCCTCTATGGGATCCTCCTCGGTCTTAAAATCCAAATTCTCGCCGACCTCCAGCTTCAAGTTCATATCGCGCAGAGTCTGCGCGTAATTTCTCAAGGCGGTGATCTGCTTGTAAATATTGACGGAATCTAAACGGGAATCGTGTAACCTCGCTCGCAAATTCTTCTCGATTTTCGACTGATCCTCGAGCCGCTTGGTGAGGTCTCGTTTCTCTTGGTCCGTGCTGAGCAGCACGTCGTTGATCTTCTCCTCGCTCTCGACGAGTTTGTTGGTGGTCTCTTGGAGCTTCTTCTGCGCTTCCGCGTATTTCGCGCCGAGTTCCTGAAGCTCCGTTTGAGTATACTTGGCTACGTTGTGTAAACTCTGGCACTCCTCCTCCGTTTCGTTGAGACGTCCCTCCAATTGCACCAGTTTCTGAGTGACCTCCAATTTCTCCTGCAAGACCTTCTGCAACGCTTCTTTGGCGGCATTCTGATACTGCGCCTTTTCATCCTGGAGCTTCGCGAGCTCGTTTCTGATCTTGTCCTCGGAATAATTCTTCGAATACACCGTCAATTGACTCTCGACGGTCATTACCCACGATAGTAAACGGTCCTCGGTGATCAGTGCCTTCCACGATTGGTTGGCGGCTTTCCGAGTGTTCTCCACTAATTGCTGTAGATAGCCTAGCTTCGAATACAGAGCCTTCTCCCGCCTGGACGCCTCTTGCATTATCTGATTGAGCTTGTAGAGATCCTCGAGAGATACATTCCCGGCGGGTGAACTGACGGAGGTGCTGAGACTGGCCTTGGCTTCCTTCCCGTCCGGCAGATAAAGCTTCAAGGTTGCGACTATACACCCGTGGGTGACCTTCTTCGTATTCTCCACAACGTCCACGCCAAATTGCACAATGTCCCCGGAGCAGACTTCCTTTGGCGTCGACTCCAGCCCGGAGGCGCTCAGTCGCTGATTATTCACGAAAGTACCATTGCTACTACACGTGTCCTGCAGGTAAAACTTACCGGAGGAGTACCAGAGCAGCGCGTGATTCCTAGACAAGACTTTGCAATCGAAGATTGCGTTATTCGTCGCGGCTCTCGCCCTCGCCACCGAACGACCGATCTTTACCGGCTGCTCCAATGTTAGCGTGCGCTCCTGAAAGGGATGAGAATTGTCCCGGCAGATTAAGACGCCTTTCGCGGTCATCTTGTTGCTGCTATCGCTGCTGCTGCTGTTGTTGTTGTAGTGATGGTGATGATGGGTGTTGTTGTTATTGTTGTTGTTATTGTTATTGTTATTGTTGTTCTGCGTATTATTCTGGCAACTCAGGTTGGAATTGTTCTGCCCAGCGGGCGAACTGGCATTTTGTACCCAACCACCGCTGCTAGCTACAACCATAGCCGAGATGGATGATGGTAATAATAACCCGAGCAAATTATATTGGAGGACGAGTTCTATCACGAGCTTTTCGAAATCGGATCACGTAATCGCGATTCTTCCGTCGCAATCTCACCGGAGATTGCACTGGAGCGCAATAGCAGCGAAAAGAAAAACAAAAAAATTGTCAGCTTCGAGATATATCGTGGCGACACACCGTGATCGTGGCAGCTGGATATAAACGCGACAGAGCGAGACGTTCGCTTCACTTCACATCAAACGTTGAGAGGGTACACAAGCGCACTACTCCTCGAGCTCGGTCACGAGGATTCCTCGGTGACCTTTCGGAACCTGTCGATGCCCGACACGACGAGGCGTGACGACATCGTGTCCGGCATGTTTTTCTTCCTCAATGAAATATCACTGCACCGCCGCCCGTCACTCCGCGTCTCCCTTATTTTCGAGTCAAGAAAATCCGTTTTGTCTGTCTCTCTCTCTCTCTCTTTTCCCCCCCTCTCTCTCTCTCTCTCTCCTTCCCTCTTCCTCCACCTTCGTTCGATAAGCGCGAGTGTCTTTGGCCTTCCAAGAAAGACTGGTCCGATAAGGGCGCCGCGCTGCGATCAACTCGAATCGAATCCCAGTCCGGGATCAAAATCGAAAATCCGTTTCTCCGTCGTAATGTCGTCCTGGACTGTTCCTCCTCCTCCTCCACCTGCACGGAGAACGTGTCCGTGTATTATGGTGCTCTCATGCCAGCGATTCCGTCCATGCACGCCAGCCTGGCCAGCCGTCGGCCGTCGGCCGTCGGTCGTCGGCCGGACACACGGCGTCGGTGAGCGTCGGCACCCACGGGAACAATGAATCGACGACAGCAAATCGACACTGCCGCGGTACTCCTCGATGCTCGAATACTCCAACGAAATATATCGCGCACGGCGGACTTGCTCCGTGAAAATACAATGGTTCGTCGTTCCCCGTGTTTAGAATCCAAGTTCCAATTCCGCGTTCCATCGTTCAGCTATGTGAGATGAGAGAGGAAGAGCACCGTGCCTACGCGCAAAATGCCTACCTTATCTACCTGTGCCGCATTATGGCCTGTTTCTACCAACATAGATTAACTTTAATCTCGGTTTAATTTACTTGTTATCTTATTCTAGTTCCAAAACTGAGAAAGAGATAAAGAATAAGTTAATCCAAGATTAAAATTAATCTACGTTGGTAGAAATAGGCCTATGTCGTTTTTCCTGTCACTTAATTCCTATAACGCTCTCGGTCTGTCGTAGAGCTTCGTAGACTAAAGAACCAACGAGACTACGTAAAATCTTTCACGTGAAAGCTTATATAACACATATGTGTTATAAATGCGGATGCGTGAGAAAATTTGTCGCTGCAATCTTGTAATGATCATTTGTAATAAATAAATTAAGTATTGTAAATTGTGATTTATTTTCACTGCTAAAATGTTGTTAATTTTGTATATTTATATTAATATTCATGAAATTGGATTATTCTTGGAAATTAAAACACCAAATTATCGAAAGAGAGAGTAAAAAATCATGTAATAGAATAATCTTTTTAATTGTTTAACTTATTTTAAGATAAACAAATTTTCAGGCTTTTTCGTGCGAAAGTAGACTTAAAAATTTACAGGAATCGACCTTTCCAACAAGACTAGAGAATATAACCTCTCAAGTTCAACCGTTGCAAATCTGAAGGTGTAGAAAAGTGCGAATTGAACTGGCGTCTTTCGCAGAAAGAAAAGAATTTTTTAGGAAAAAAACTTACAAGCAATATAAATAATTAAGCATTTACGGATCATCAACAAGGTCGCGTAAAAATCTCGGAGGTATTGCACTAATAATTAAATAAAATATTTCAATTGTTACCGATGCATCTTGTGTAACAAGTCTATTACTCTGTTTACAGCTTTGACTATAGACTTCTATAGTCAAAGGTTTACAGTGTTTCACAAAATATTTCCCTACAGATAATTTACTATATTAGGCAATTTCACTTGGAACGATGTCGGACGATGAAGACTATATGTCTGATAAATTTTTACATCCCGAACAACGTGTTTCATCGAGTCTTATATACAGGCATTCCGATAAAAGAGAATTTACATTGATGAAGAAAAAGACTGAGATTGAATCTAGGATGAGGGAACAAAGTAAGTCGATACGGACAGTCGAAGTGGAAAAAAGGGAGCAAGGCTTGTCATCTGCCATCACTAGTGCAAATAAAGGTCTGTACTTTTTTGTGTACGTTATCTAGAAAAAATAAAATTTGCCATATGCGATAAGTATTTAAAAAGAATGTCAATTTTAATAACAAAATCCCAGACACAATAAACTGAATAAAAAACAGCTTAATATGTTGAATAATGTAAATGTGTGTGTGTAAAAAACACATTCTTTATTTTATCACACCATTCCTTATTCTCTCTTCCTATTGCCTGCTTTAAGCCTAAGGTAATAATTTGAATTTATTTATTTCATCGCCAGGTTTTGAAATGCTAATGAAGATGGGATATAAACCTGGTCAAGGAATAGGCAAGACTCAATCAGGAATGACTGAACCAATTCCAGTGGAAGTGAAGGTGGATAGACAAGGTTTGGGAAAAACACTGAAGAAAAAAGACTCGCACAAGTGTGAAAACATTAATGCAAAGTTAGATAACATGGCTACTAGAAATTTCCGTAGCAGGATAGCTCAAGAAAAGACAGAACAGCTACAGAAGATCGATTTACATAAAAGTCAAAAGGTGTGCCAAGAATTAGATACTAAAGATGATATTGAAAAACCTCAAGAATCATGGTTTTGGCCAGAGACTAAGGAAGAAAAAGAAGCCGATGATTCTAATGATGACATTGAGGATGACGAAACGTTCAATGATTTAGAAAAACTTGATATTCTTACTAGATATTTAAGAAAGAAATACTTTTATTGCATCTGGTGTGGAACAAAGTTCAATGACGAAGACGATTTAAGAGACAATTGTCCGGGAAGTACAAGAAACGATCATTAAATATGTTTAACATGGAACATTACACAATCAATAACATTATGTTACACACACACACACACACACACACACACACACACACACACACACACACAACACACACAACACACACACCTCTTTCTCTTTCTATTATATTAGAAAAACAATAAATAGTTAATAAATTTCGGACGTCGTTAAAATCATTCTTCAATCTTGTCGACTATGTGTTTCGGAAACACAATATAATACGGACAAAAGAAATTCAAGGTAAAATTACATTACTTAAAATATGTAGAAATAAACTCATTGTGTACACGAGACATAAAAAACCCATTAGCCGGTATAATGCAAAACATTGAAAAAGTAATGTCTCGGGCGAGAAAAATCGAGCACCGAACAACTCTAAGAGCAGGGAAGTCATTATCCTTTACCACCTCGAGATCCAACTATGCTATTAAAACAGCAGGGGATTGCTACAACCCTCCCCCCTCCTCCATTAACTTTTACACTCGACGAAGAGGGATCAGAAATTACCTATAAAAGCATAACGTTTGATTGTGTCTTTTCTCATTTTATCCGGCAACTTGTACCGCGGTGAATGTTTGTTAAAAGTACATCAATAAAAACAGTACTATAATGCTGGTAATCCCATTACTAATTCTCATGGTTTCCGTTACAATGGGCGATGCTGAAATAACCGAGATAGATGAAGAAAGTTGCGAAACTCTACAATCGGAAGTACGTATCACTAAAGACGAATATGATGAAATAGGACGTTTAAGAAGAACATGTAGTGGGGATGTATCTGTTACAAAATGCGAAGGATTCTGTAACTCGCAGGTACAACCGAGCGTTGTTACTACTACCGGTTTCTCAAAGGTAAGTCACAACGTGTCTCACGTCTCGTACAAAGAAAGATATATATAGTCTTCAAGTTATATCTTTTTTTTATTATAAAAGGAATGCTACTGTTGCCGTGAGAGTTATTTGAAGGAAAGATTCGTTATCCTAAATCAGTGTTACGACGCGGATGGAATCAAATTGATAGGCACGGATGACGAAATGATGGAGATCAAGATACGGGAACCAGCCGAATGTAAATGTATGAAGTGCGGCGATCTCATTAGATAAAAACATAGCGACAATTTGAAATATAAAACTACATTTTCTCAGCAATAGAGCAAGCGCGCGCGCACGAGAGAGAGAGAGAGAGAGAGAGAGAGAGAATTGCAACAATTATATAAATAGAAAAGAAATAAAAATATTGTAATGATGTTAAGAATAAATAGTACATACTGTGCATATATTCTAATGTAATATAAATCTACCCCGATTATATCAATATAACTAACACGCGCGCGCGTGTGTGTGTGTATGTGTGTGTGTGTACAAATATATAAGTATTTTTTCATAAATGGTGTCAAATGCAAAATTTCTGAAATGTTAATTTTCTTCTAATATAACTACATGCGTGTATATTGAATAAAAAAATTTATTAGTTCTATTTAATATAATTTTTATTTACCTGCATTTTTATTATACATACTTAGAATGTATACATATTTATTGTATAAAATATATAAACATATTTAACCAAAAACAGAAATTCTCTTTTAATAAAAACACAAATAGAATTTGCAATACTTTTGAACAATTAAAATCTTTAAACTGTGATTCTTACTGTTATTAACGAACCTTATCTAAATTTTACCGCTTTTAAAATTTAAATTTAAAAACTGAGAAAAAAGAAAATTGTTTTGGTTTTCAAAGAAACGTATCTCATCAGGTGTGTGTGTGTGTGTGTGTGTGTGTGTGTGTGTGTGTGCGCGCGCGCGCATAAATTATAAAAAAAGTTTTTATTAAATTAAATGATATATGAGTACATATGCGTGTTTTGACTTTTGAAAATATTTCCTATGGGCAAATATAATCGTTTATTTTATCAGTTGTATATTACTACTTAAAAATGTTAGAAATGTTTTAATTCTTAATACCAACCTTTTAATTATCAAAATTTTAAATACCTTTAGATGACCTAGTTCTATTTAATTAAAAATGTTGCAGTAAAGACAAATGCATCTAAGAATTAAGATATGCTAGTCTATTGATTTTCATATTAAATATATAAAAAACTTTATTTGCTCTGTCATTTATGATTAAATTCTTATTATCTTTACTAAAGAAAATTTAACTTTTAAATAAATTATATAAATATTCTGTCATAAATAAAAATATCTTGGTCACACATTTACATACATGTTTTATAAAGAGATATTGGTACATTGAAAATATTATAAATGATTTTGTGTATGTGTGTGTGCGCGCGCGCAATCATTTCTGAATAGAATAATAAAAGTTAATTAGTAAAAAAAAAATAGCAAGATCTAGTTCAAGCTGTGTTACACACACACACATATATATATAATGTGTGTGTGTGTGTGTGTGTGTGTGATAAAATAAATACATTAGAAAACATTTTCTTATGTACATTCTTATACATGTGTGCGTCTGTGCATTGGTTTTCCGATAAATAGTGACACCGCTAAAATATAACTACAGAAAGGGGAAAATACGATGGCCACCTATGGTGTATAAAAGCTTACGAAGTAGGACCTACAAGCACAGTAAAGTGGTACAAAGAGAAGGCAATGTATCGTTTGAGAAGCCAGCTCTTTCGTTACTTTGGTAAATAAGCTATCGTCCAACAATACAATTGTAAAATAATACTTTCACAGTTGTTCTTTTTGCAAAGGACTGCAAACTATCATCTCTTGCAAATTCCATGTAAAATAGATACTACACTATAGTAAGATAATTATGTACTTACTGTACACAGTAATCAACGGGTTGCTGATATGCTTATTATATGGAAGCACAGAGGCAATCGTTGGAGTGGACGAGTGTCAGGCAACACGGGTAATACACTTCCTTCAGTACCCAGGTTGTGTCCCAAAGCCAATTCCAAGTTACGCATGTAGAGGACGATGCAGCAGTTATCTACAGGTAAGACACATCAGGCTTGTTTTAATTGTTAGTCACAAAGTATGTACAAAGCAATGAAGTTTATCTCAACTCTATTATAACAAACAACTGTATAACATATGAGCGTGGTACGATGGACTTAAGAATAGTTTTTTGCCGATTACTGATGAGGCATGTTGAAACATAGGGAGCTTTCCAGCAAGAGACACAAATCGACATAGCAGTAATTCTATCCGTCCCTCACTGAATATCAAACAAAGACAGAAATACTGCTGTGTCAATTTGTGTTACTTGCTGGAAAGCTCCCATAATATCCCGCATAGACTTTCGCAGTTACACAAAGACACTTTTGGTCTGTTCTTTCTAGCTGCACTGTTGCACTGGTGCAATAAGTTAGAATGAGAAAAAATATACTTGTCTTACTTTAACTTATTGCACCGGTGCAACAGTGCAGCTAGAAAGAACAGACACATTGTTTAAATCTTGGCTGCACGAGCAGAAGCTTTGTGTATACTTCCCCGTACAAAAGTATATTCACGCGAATGAAACGAGAACGAGTAGTTTGGTTATATACGGGAGCGCAATGAGTCGCAATCTGTCACGCGAGCGATCTGATGGTGCAAAATCGCGAGCGAGTGTCGAGTGTTACGCGGTTACGCCTGACGTTTGACACAGTCCATTATCTCTTTTTCGTATCTCTCTCTCTCTCTGTCCAACGCGACGCGAGAAAGGAAACTCGAGTAGGTAAATGATATCTAAACTTGTGACTTATTGACACGCACAGGTATCTGGCTCGAAGATGTGGCAAATGGAGAGGAGCTGCATGTGCTGTCAGGAGAGTGGCGAAAGAGAGGCTAGTGTCTCCTTGTTCTGTCCACGGGCGAAACCAGGGGAGAAAAAGTTTAGGAAGGTAAGAGCGACTTGACGACTCCAAATCCAAAGCTGTCCTCTTTTCTTCGGACGCGGCAGGCGGCTTGGCCGGCGCAGCGCAAGCACGAATGTTCGGACGGCGATTCGTAAACAGATCGCGTCAACGTGGACGCGATTGCACGCGCCGTCCACTCACTCTCTTTCTCACCGATCGAGATCACGTCGACGCGAGATGTAGCTCACTTGTAGCTGACTCGTTCGCACCACCACGAGTTTCCCGCGGCCATATTGTTTTCGTGCGCGGTTGACCGCTACCAATCGGCGCCCGACTCAACTCGCACGTGCGCACGCCGCACCGCTCAATTTCAATTTGTCTCTTGTGACAATTTTATTCACGTATGAAGCCAGCTGTCGATCGACACACACACACACACACACACGCGCGCGCGCGCGCGCGCGGGGTGGGTGCAGGAGGGGGGCCGAAGGCCCCCTTTGCACCTTCCCGTGTGTGTGTGTGTGTGTGTGTGTCCCCATCGACAGCTGACTTCATACCTCTGTGTGTGTGTGTGTGTGTGTGTGTGTGTGTGTGTGTGTGTGTGTGTGTGTGTGTGTGTGTGTGTGTGTGTGTGTGTGTGTGTGTGTGTGTGTGTGTGTGCAAAGCATTCACTGCAACCACATGGGTTTGCGATTTTCCACGCTAAACGAGATGCTCGTAAAAATACTTATAGATATTTGAAATTTGCACATTTTTTGCATGGCTTGTGCTATATATGGCACAAACAAGAATGGCGCATGCGCGTCCAGTCGCCTGAAAGCATAGAGCTTGTATTAGGCCAAAATCACATGGTGCGGAATAGAACGTGCGTCATAAAAGCAGCCAATCAGAGCTTTGCCGCATTAGAATGCGTTGATGCGGCAAAGCTCTGATTGGTTGCTTCTATGACGCACGTTCTATTCCACACCATGTGATTTCAGCCTTAATGGAGGGGCCTTGGTGCATCGCAATGCGCGCGGGGAGAATCGCGGGTGTTTCCAAACATTATTGACGTATATATGCACAAAACATACCTAACTTTTCATGCTAGTTACTTGCTAGTTTGAAGAAAAATGGCGAACGTGAGAATACCATAGACCTTATAGATATGGGCCGGTATTCATAGTCAAATCTTATTTCAAGATCGTCTCAAGCAATGTCTTAAGATGCTAATACGGCTCTGTGATTGATTAATGGCATCTTAAGACAGTACTTAAGATGGTCTTAAATATAAGACCCGACTATAAATACCGGTCTAAATGTAGTATGTGCTGTTGATAAAAATAATTTTTAAAAAATGAAATTTTTATTTTATTTTATTTTTCTTTGTAATTGTTGTGTAACGGTTAAATAACATGTAATTATAACATGTTATATTGCTGAGTCGGAAATTGTAACTTACATGTAAGTTACGTGTAATTTCAGAGTAACGTAACCTGTTATATTCGGTTACATTGCTGTTACACTGCTGCTATATTACTATGTTTACTGGGTGCATTCATTGATTAACATGTATCTTTTAGATTCTAAATTATGTACCACTTAATGAATGCAGTGTTATCTTTGTAAGCAATTTTTTTTCGTACGAGTTCGAGAATCGGGCCTCAGATTGTATAGTTACGAATCTGTTCCCACACGAAAAAAGACAGAATATATCCACCTCTCTGTCGATTCTCCCCGCGCGCGTCGCGATGCACCAAGGTCACTGCATTAAGGCTGCGTTCGGAAACATCACCTGAGTGCTCTCGGGTATCATTCTATCCTTGTTGTTCGTTCTATGTAAAACAAAGATAGAATGATACCCGAGAGCACTCGAGTGACATTTTCGAACGCAGCCTAATACAAGCTCTATGCGTACAACAAACACTACACATACACTTTATGACTTCAAAATGGCGCTCATGCGATGACCTTTCTTCTCCTCCCTTTGAGTATCAAGTGGTCTGTTCTTTCTAGCTGCACTGTTGCACTGGTGCAATAAGTTAGAATGAGAAAAAATATACTTGTCTTACTTTAACTTATTGCACCGGTGCAACAGTGCAGCTAGAAAGAAGAGACCAAAAGTCTCTTCCCGTCGTTCATCTACAGACCTTGGGTGGGGGTAGAGTTCGCGCCTCTCTGATTATAGAACCAGGGGCTCGATTCTTGAATTTATTCGCAAGAGAAACGTATTCGCAAATTCTGTTCTTACAGAAAAGTTAGAAATTTATTGGCTATCGTATGGCTATTAACCAATAAACTTACAACTTTCTGTTAGAGCGAGTATTTGCGTATACGTTTCTCTTGCGAATGACTTCAAGAATCGGGCCCCAGAGAAGAACCTGAGAGTGGCCACTGCGGCATTTTTCATGCGACCGATATTTGACTAATGCCCGATTTCTTCACTTCCTGATAAAGTTATCCGGAGGATAAATATCAAGTTTAACCAATCACGTGCATGGATCTGGTAGTTTATCTCCTGGATAATTTTAACCGCAAGATAACTGGGCCCCGATTCTTGAATTCATTCGCAAGAGAAACGTATTCGCAAATTCTGTTCTTACAGAAAAGTTGAAAATTTATTGGCTATCGTATGACTTTCAACCAATAAACTTGCAACTTTTCTGTTAGAGCGGGTATTTGCGCATACGTTTTCTTGCGAATGAATTCAAGAATCGAGCCCCTGAACGTGAAGAAATCGGGCATAACAGCGCCAAACGTGGATGTAAAGCCCGTTTTAAGGGCCATCTACAATGGAGAGTCGTAGGCCGTAGCAGTAGTCGTAGAAAATGTCTCCATTTCGTATTGCTTTACTGTTTACAGCCTACAGCAGACATTGAGCCAATTCATTGCGTGCTTACGATGAGCGTTGGGGCATTCGGGATTAGTTTTTGGTCGCCTTTCTTTGATGGCCGGCTTGTATGTTATTGCTACGTCGTTTTTATTCTAGACAGCATTGCCGTAGTTTTAGTGCTGTTACGGCTAAAACACTCCATTGTAGATGGCCCTTTAAGCCTCGTCTACAGAAATCGCAAGCAGCCAGTTGCGACTTGCGACATCCAATAAGCGCTTAGTTTCTAGTTAAAGCTCGACAGTCATTGGGTGTTGCAAATTGCAACTGGCGACTGCGATTAATGTAGAACGAACTTTACATCCACGTTTGACGGATGCTAGTCAAATAGCGGTCGCACGAAAAAGATCGCAGTGGCCGCTCTCAGGTTCCTCTCTGATAGGACTCTACTCTATACCAGCATCTGTCCATCAGGTGATTACCAAAGCACCGTTGGAGTGCATGTGTAGACCGTGCACCAGCGTGGAAGAGTACGCAATAATACCGCAGGAGATCGCAGGATTCGCCGATGAAGGTCCCTTTGCTACGTCCGCACACTTCAGACGATCCTCCGGTTTGCGGTAAACCATCTGAAACGATTGCTTGTCCTATACGAAAGATATATAATTTATTCCCTATTATGTGTCATGAAAACTAATAAAGAGAATCTCTAATATAAGTATCGCTCGTTCTCTTTTTTGACCAATCGATAAGCTAGCAGAGACCACAAAGGATTTAAACGCGTGCGCCTATTTTTCTCGCGGAGATCGATTAATTTTTTTCCGTTGTACTTTTTACACACATAGTTTCTTTTTTCTTTTCTCCCTAAGAAAAGAACAAAGACGAACATGCAAGTTCAGCTAAAGAGCAGATCTATTGAAATGTCTTTGGTTTGACTCTCCGAATTTTTTGGTTCACATTCTCATTCGATTATTAACTTTTCATTAATCATTAATTTTTATCTATATATTTTACTTTATAAATTAAGCTAATTTTATTTATTCCACGAAAAGTACGTACACACGAACGCGTGCATTCTCCTTTTCTCTTCCTTTCACTATATTCAACACATTTTCTATTCTCCTTCATTTGTAGGTCTAATAACACACACACACAACTTGTACATTTTAACTTTTATCAACAAAAAAATGACCAACAAAAGGATAATCGTATAGACGCTTTGAAAAGAATCACAAAAAAATAAAAAGTTCAGGAAAGAATACGCATAGAATAGAAAACATTATACATAGATAACGAGCATTGTAACTCGTATATTTTGAATAGAGAAGAAATTAGTATAGATCATTTTAATTTAGTACAAATTACCTACGAGTTTGCGTGCAAAGTGGCTTTATCAAATCTTAAATTTTTCAATTTGCCTAAAGTGCATCTGTTTTGAAAATAATCACAAAAAAATAAAAAGTTCAGGAAAGGATACGCATAGAATAGGAAACATTATACAGATAACGAGCATTGTAACTCGTATGTTTTGAGTAGAGAAGAAATTATGATGCACTCTATTAATATACTTAAATAATAATATATATATTTACATACTATATATATATATATATATATATATATATATATATATATATATATATATATATAGGTATGTTCCATGTAATTTCAATCAAGTCTGTAATCGATTCATTTGTATATATTCATATTTCGAAAATGATCGATCGAAAGTTCTGACAGACGATTTCTTTTGGGAGACCAAAGCAAAGACCCTATACTTTCGTAAAAGTATATTCTGTAAGACTCTGTATAAGACTATTCTCACGAAAATGTTCGCAATTTCCCGAGTGTAGTTACCTTTGCAGGTACGATAAATCGTGTGCTATCGGCACTCAACGATAATTGCCAGATAAACGTAATAATTCTTCGATAGCTGTACACGCATACATGCACACAGAAAATCAGTCTCTCCTACGAGCACGTTCGAAACAAAGGCGAGCTCAACGCTGTAACTTTAATCAGTTTAATAACAATTTTATACAATTCGCTACAGCATTAGCCACGTGGATACATACCAATGCTTCCACGCGCCGCGCTCCTCTCTCTCTCTCTCTCTCTCTCTCTTACTCCCTGTGATTACAAATAGCTAGTGTTAAAAAATAGTACCTTAGTATGCATATATATGTGTGTGTGTGTGTGTGTGTGTGTGTGTGTGTGTGTCGTGTCACATATGGATATATATGTATATATATGCACATCACTTGTAATCTTTCGTTTTCTAACTTCAACGTATTCTAGATTACAGATCCTAACTCCGCAATATATATCCTTCACTTTCATTCTATCCCATATCTTGTTCACGGATGTCCTTTTTAATAATATATAATACATTATAAGTTCTTATTTGCAAAGATATAAATTAGTAATTCTGTTATATATACCATATTCCGCGTTACAATAATAGGAAGAACCATCTCGCTGTCAGACTTTGTTTTATTCTCGGTAATTGTTTTTCTCTCCTTACTTCCCAAACTTTTAATTCCATTTAAAATTGACCTACACTCAAATTCCATATTTCTATCTGCAATTTGTTTTCTAAATCGTGTAACAAGCACTTCGGTTTGCGATTCGCGACATTAGCATCAATAATTGGAAGTAACACCGAGTCTCTTCGAGAGTCCAAGCATGGAAAAAAAAAACGCATATTCCGGTTCTATTGAGCACAATCGACCTATCTTGCTGCAAAGATATTTTATATAAGAAACACGATAATTATTTTTTCGAGTCACTTCTTTGCTTTATTTAAACTTTGAACCATTTTATTGAATTATATATAATAATTATTTTGCATATAGTTTTGTAATAATTAATAATTAAACTTTATCTTCATTATGTATACCGTATTTCAAATACAGCGTCGTTTGTTTATTTAGTCAGCACTCTCACTTCTCTCTTTATTCATTGGTAGAGAGTTGTAGATTATATTTTACATTTACGTGTCACTTTATTGTTATCGTACCATTCTTTCCATCAATACTTGGGAGTGTTCCTGCGTTTTTATTTTTCTTTCAGAAAAAAAAAAAACACTGCAAATTGCAATTTTGACGTTTTTTTTTCAACGGGGAAACGCATATTTGAGTCTTTTTAATAGACGATAATGCAATCGATCACAGTATCGTCAACAGCCCTGATTCGCACTAGTTGATAATTCTTCGACACTGGAATTATCGTCCGGCTCTTGCAAATCAGTGAAAAACGACGTAAGTGCGACGATTGAGACACTGTGGCCTTCGACATCCGCACCTTCCGGAATATTTTTTTGCCACGCCAAGAACGCGTCACTTGATATCACATTGTCCATCCACAATCTGTTCATAATGGCAACGAGGGTACCTATAATCAGAGACACAAAACTCAACTTTGCACGCTTTATATCCCTGTAAGTCATAGATTAAAATAAAATGTATAAGGCGTGTATGTATGTTTAATTTTGGAAATCATTTTTTTAATAAATAACGTGTAATAATAAATGTGAACATTTCTACTTACCAGGTGGAAATTCAATTTTGTTAATATAAATTTGAATTGCATAAAGACATTGCAATTCCAATAATTCATCGGCATCGACAAACCGTTGAATTAACGTTTGCAAACTCGCAAAAGTTTCTAGATTTAGTTTCCAAGTGCCGTAGTGTCGTTCTACATAGAAACAGAGAGGGAGAAAAAAACAGTTTAGAAGATTTAAACGTGAAAAATTTCAAAGTATTTCCACAAGTCATGTCAGTATCCTTTTGGCTAAACAACACAAAGATAATTTACATGTATCTTTACTCTAAAAAAGTGCTATCCATCATGTTTATCTTTCAAAATTAGAAAAATCACGATTTAAAAATATTCTGAAAAATAACGAAAAATAACACGCGGATACATACCTAACGTAGTTTCTAAGATGGCAGTCATTAAATGTCTTATAAACTTAGGATCCTTCTCTCTATTGCCAACATTTGCCTAAAAAATTAAGTCAACAATGAAAAAATTGTTAATATAAATCGATATAAATTACAGAGAACATGTGCATGTCAATTATATCATACTTACAGTTATCCAACTGCAAATTTCGTCGAAGGAAGTATTTTCTTTCATAAGCCTTATAAGATTTTCCTGAACTTTCTCTAACGAGAGTTGCTCAGTAGCAGCGGAGTCTTTGGCACTATTGTAATCACCAGTTAGAAACTCCAACTTCTAAAAATAAAAACACAAAAACCAATAAAATCGTGCGCATAAGAAGATATTGTCTGAATTATTTTCCGAATAAAGATTGGAAAAGAGCAGAAGAGAAATTAATAAAAAATAATTTAAAAGAGAAAAGGATGTACAAAAGATTAAAAAATAATAAAAAATAAAATTAAAGTAAAAAAAATTAAAATATTTAACTTCAATAAATTTATATAAGTTTGTGTGTATGTGTGGGGGAAAGGGGGGTAATTTGGAAAATAATGTGGAGTTGCTATATAAGTTGGTAGACGTGTATAAGTTAAAGAAGGATATAAGTTAGCAAACTGAAAATCGCATCAGAGTTTCTTGTTTGACGGTTCTATCTCTAAAACTTTTTTTGTTTACAAATACAATTTTTACAAATACAATTGACAACAATAATATGGGCAATCCGAACTATATAATATGATAGACTGATCAGATTTTTCGTCATTTTATGGAGGAAAAGAGAAATAGAAAAATGGAAGTAATATGATATAATTATCAAAGAATACTTACATATTCGTGAATTATTTTATCCACATTTTCTCGTTCCGGATCAATTAAGTGGCTTAGTTGTAGTCCACTTTGGTCCCACTTATCGCCAAGCCATTTGGGCCCTTTGTTGCGATTTACTTTTGTCATAAGTTCTCCAAGGAATTTGCCTACACAGCCTTGCCTTCTCAAATAATTTACACATATGTTCTTCAATTCAAATAATGCGAGAGCTCCATCCTCTATCGAATGTGCTGCAACATAGATGGTCATGCGTGTGAATCGATATCAAATTAATAGAGCAAATATGTTGTTATATGTTTCTTCAGGCCTGTTGAGCTTTAATACCCGCACGGTATTTTTCTATGGCGTAATATATAATCGTCATCACGCAAAAATTTCTATCTCTATATTTATATTATCTCGCGGATAACCCGCGTCAAAAAGATAAATATGCATATACCACTTACACAGTATTTCGGCTAGGTAAGTCCAAATTTTTGGTATATCAATAACCAAATCATCTACTATTTCTAGTACTTCCCCTAACCTAAAAAAAATTTTGTATTTGCAACATTCTGATAATACACTTGACATGTAATAAGATGAAATTTATAACATCAGTATCCTTTTGGCAAATTTAACAGAAAGATATTTTTCAATTTTTCAAATATCTTTATTCTATATCAAAATTCTCATCATTTATCAATATACAAGTTTTGCAATAATTTATTCTTAAACAAAAACAGATGAGACTTACCCATTTTTGAAACACTCCACAGGCAAAATAGATTGCCGAAGTAAATGGGACAATAGTTTCGAAACGAGCTCTCTTTCGATAGGGGACTTCTCAAGAACATGATTGATACATTCACGAGTAAGTTTGGCAAATGTCGCATTATCGAACTTTTGTTGAATTTCTAATCCCGTATTCTGCAAATAAAAATAAATATGCGTTAACGACGAATATAAAATAACGAATAGTGAATTCTCAATATCTAAAAATAATCTTAATCTCTCTTCTTTTAAATATTTTGTCCTCTTTTTAGTTAATGTGAGTAGTATGCAGCACATTACAACACGAAACCAAAAAGAAGGAATTGCCTATTATAGCACGCCAATGACTCAAGCATCTCTTATTGAAGCAGAGATGGATCCAAGGAGCGTGCGTTGTTTGAAAAATCTCTGCCTCATGCTATACATGTATGTTTATGTGTGTTATATTTTAAGCTTTGTGGAATGACGCGTGGCTCGGTGAGAGAGCAACTGTTTTGTAATCAGAGAGTTCTGGGTTCGAGTTTCATTCCACATATATTTTAATTTATATTTGTAAAAAAATCGAGAGAAAAATTGATGAATTACGAATAAAAAATGAGATAATTTGTAATCCATTTCAGAGAAAGTAAAAAGAGAAGGATAAAAAAAATTAATTTAAACTTTAAAGAACACTTACTTCAACAATCGGTTCTTCCAGATAATGTTTCAGTATGGAATTATAAGCCTTTGTAAATTCCTGCTCCGACATCGGAGCCTTGTGAATTATAGCCCCAGACTGGGAGGCAGACTTCAATACGGGTGAAAGCATCGAGACGCTCCGGCTTTGAGAATTATCCAGTAATGAATGACTCTCCCTGCTCAACGCACTGCCCGAGTGAGTGCCGTTACGGGAACTTCTACCGTCTGTAAAAACGCCATTTCTTATGTAAGAATTACTCAATCAAAGATGTCATTTAATTACGATATATTATTTTACATAAAAATAAACCGTATGTATTTGTGCATGTAAGATAACGCACCATAAGATTTGTAATCTCGGCTGCATTCTCTTGGGCCAGTTGATCGCGATCTAAAATAATAGATACAAATATAAGTAATTGTTCAGTATTCTTCTAAGTGGTGACGTGAGATTTGTAACACCTCAGAATTCATTTGTGAAATCATGTAAGTTTTAGAAAATTCAGAAACTCTAGTCTGTAATTGTGTATCATCATAACAAAGCATGAAGCATAAGATTAATAGAAATAGCTATGATAAAATCCAAAGCAAAATAATTTGCATTTAAAAATATTTAAACTTACCCAGAGAGCGGTAAAGGCGGCATCCTCTTGTCCTGGTCTAAATTGGACATATTCTCTAGACACGCAAATTTGTTCGAACTTATCGTCTTAGAGTTACTGGAGGGTTGAGTAGCCCCCCTCCATAAATAAGATGCCCTGTTGCCGAGTTGCATATCGTCCATTGGTGGCTGTTTGGAAAAACAGTGTTTGGAAAAAGTGATACTTGTGGAACAAAAAGCTTAAAAATAACATATGAGTTTACAGTTGCCTCTTTTTTACTATGCTGATTGTTTCTCTCGTGTTACTTATTTCGTTGTGAGAGTAACTATCAGCGCGGAGATTGTGTTTCGATTATTATTAAGAGATTATGTCATGAAATTGTTTCTTTAATATTATGCGCGTGCGCGCGCGCACCTTCAATCCTTTTTATGTTGAATACTTTTACCAAACTATGTCTTGCTGTCTGCAACGTGCTTCAATGTTAAATACATTTTAGCCATCGCGATACAGTCACAATTTCTCCACATATAACATCGAATTGTATTATAACACCTAGTATATTTTACAAAAATAAAATCTAAAACTAAAAAATAACGTAAATATAAATGTTTACATTATTTATTAAATGTATTATATTGATTTTGAAATTATTTAATATTGACAAATGATAAATGTGCCGGATACTCTATTCTATTTGTTGATTGTATTTAATTTTGTCCATAATTCTAAAAAAATCCAATCTCTTTTTGTGTGTTACATAAAAATAATTCATAATTGTAATTTACAAAAAATTGCAACATACACAATGTGCGAAATGTTTTTTTTTACGACCAAATACGTTCCAAAACGTATAGCACTAATGGTACTGAAAACCTATAGCTTATATAATGTGAATTAAAGATTTTCTATTCTGTGGATACACATTTCAGGACACGTGTTTTGTTCGCATCAAACTGCTTTATCATACCATTTCACACACATGTAAACATGTAAATACATGTTTATATGTGTTGGAGAATAAAATATAATGTGTATATAGACGTAGTTTTGTAATGATTTTAGAAAAGAAAACCTACTAGACTTTATAATATAAATTCAAATAACTAACCGGTTTATTCTTTAATTTCGCTGTTTCCACCGAATACGTCGCAGGTCTCACCCTTCCTACTGGTTGACTCCAACCATCGTCAGTAGGGCCACCTAATCCCCGATTTCTTTTCCTATCGTTATTACGATCGTCCTTTCGCGCAGTATTCAACGGAGCACTGTTTACTTGCATATCCAGTCTTTCGGATTCGGCTTCTTTTTGAATTTGGTCTATCGTTTTAGGATTGTTCTCGTTTCTTCTCGGAATCCATCTATTTGCTCTCAAATCGATAACATCTTGAAGCATAAAACGAATTCTAGAACTAATTTTGCTCTGACCTTTTCGAGCAACAATTTCTTGCATCTTATTGAAGTATTCTTGCATCTCCTACGAGTAGAAAGAAATCATAAAGTATTCTAACATGATCGTAAACAAATACTTACAATACTTTAATGGACATTTCAATTGCGCGAATAATAATAATTTTACCTCAGCAGGTCCCTTTAATTCCAAATCTTTGCCAATCGTTGTTAATAATTTACATAAACATTCTAAATTATCTTCGTCATTCTGTTCTAGGAGATGACGAATACATCGGTGCATGATTTTTGTTGTCAAGATCTGCTGTTTGTACAGCTCACCGATGAATCTAAACAAATAGAAAGAGTTTTGTGATAATTTTGTATTTTGTACCTTATTTTATGCAAATATTGCGTGCATTTTATATACACAAAAAATTATAAATATCATTTTTATGCAGCAATGCAAAGCGATCAAGTCATTAAAAAATGATCATTACTAATCATTAAATTGAAGCATTTAGTGAGCACGAGACAAATCAGATAAAAGTTACACACCTGATATTTCCTACAGATTTTATTCGTATCCTGCGCTCTTCTTCTTCGAGCGCCAACTGAAGTTCTTTCTTTCTCTCCTGTAATAAATAATAAGAGCACAATAAAACAATAAGATAAAAAAACCACGTTAATATTCTATTGGAAGAAAAAATAAATTTTAAAAAATAAAAAAAAATCAAGAGATATGTATATCGATACAAAGTGCTTACCGGGTCATTACACTCGTCAATTTCCTTTAGCTTTCGATTTCTTGCGACATCATCAATTGGATTCTTTTCGAATTCTTTTTGGCAACGTGTGATAATGAGCTTTTTAAAGCTAATGGAACTATCTTGAGTATCGGAACCTGCTACTTCCATCAAGGCCAATTGTTTGCACAACAAAGCGTACTCGACGGAGAAGCTAGGCTCGTCGACAGCTTTCTCAAAGACCAGATTAATGACTCCTTGCAGGCGTTCTTGTGTATCAATCGGTAAATGTCGAACCTGCTCAACTAACGTGTCAAATTTTTGCGGGGTGAGTTTATTCAGTACACTTCGTACTTTCTTATAAAGAACTTCCGTTTTCGCTTCTTCTTCAGTGAGACTAGCCTGCTTCAATCTCGTCGGTTTCCATGCATTTTCTGTCTCTCTTAGTTTCACATCTTCTCTTAACGACAGTGAAACGTGAATAACATTTGGTTTATTTGGTTTTGGTTTACCTCGGTCGCTCTTACGACTCGTTGGTGGCTGTAAAACAAGATGTGTCTTGGATTGATATTACATATCAAAGCAAAGATATTCAACAAAGCAATTTTGACAATGAATGAAAATTTCAATGAGATGATGTGTATTGTTCGTCAAAAGATTTCGGACTAGTACTTTCTTCGTACGGCATCATTTACTTTCTCTTTTTCCATCATACACAATTTTATGTAAATATATATCCTTTTATATTGATTCTACTTACTGGACGTGTACTCATATTTGTCTTTGCAAATCCTGGCATTAACGAATCGTGCCTAGTAATGTTGGCTTCCTTAAAAGCTCTCAGGTCCATAGTATTATGCGTATTCTGTAAAAAATCAAATGCAAATGTAATGAAACATATGTATACTATAATTTACATATGTGTGAAGGACAAAATCAAAGACATACCTGCAAGCTATCTTTCAAAACAGCTTGTAAATTTGGTAGATTAGCTGGTTTCAGTTTGCTATTAGGATCAAACTGTAAACGTAATAGGAAATCTCGGTCGTAGGACTTTCTGCCGCTCATGTTAACCGGACTCCACTGACCCTCTTTATAGAAGTATTTGAGTAATGGGGCCTTATTAGCGCTAGGTGCTGTGACTTCAGCTGGAGAATTACCACTACCAGTGGAAATTTCAACCTCTTGCTTCTTTTCCGTAATTAGCGATGCAACTGTCGTCACTTTTTCGTCGTTTGACACATGGAGCGCGGACACCTTAAAATTCTCTTCGTTTTTTTGCGCGACTAATGCTTCCAAGTGCATCTCCTCTTCGATGACCACCGCGTGATCGACGACGTCATTAGGAGATGCTTTGGGAAGTGCATTAAACGTACTGTCCTCTAACTTTATCGAGGATTCTTTTGTCGGGGGCTTGTTATCTACGTTGGATGCCTGTTGTTGCACAAGAGTACTGTCCTTAGGCACCTCAGTAGACACGTGTTTTTCAGTTTTAGCAGGAACGGACAAAATATCCTTCTCCTTCTTCGACTCGTAATTGTCCTTTTCTTTGATATCCTTGCTGATTTCTCTACCAGACTCTTTGTTGCTATCTTTCGGAACGGGAGCATACTGCTGCTCCTTGTTGTCTTGCTTCAGTTCCGCCGTTTTCGCTGCCGATACGGTATTTACAAAGGCATCCATGTCTGTACCTTCCTTCTCCGCGCCCTTGCGATTCAGCTCGCGGGGTTTCAATTTGTTCTTGCTTTTTTGCTTCTGCATTGCTTTACCTAAAAAACAAAAAAAAAGATACTAATGAAACACGCTATAAGAAATATGAATGCGAAAATGCAAAGATTACAAGAAAAAGAAAGAGAAGCGCATGCACAATTTTGCCGAAGAACGTATTACATTTGCAATACATTCGATCAATCTACATTCATCTACCGATCATTCTATCAACGCATCCAATACCGATCAAAGACTCTAGAAGAAGAAACGGAATGTCAGTCGAGCTTGGAGTATAGGACTATAGGAAGCTAAAATTTGTTTTTTGTTCAACGGGGAACATTCTCTGGAAGCACACACCGACGTATTTAGCGTACCGTGATCCCGGGATCCTCGCCGACTGCGGCTTTTAGATCTTGTGCCGTTTCTGACACGACTGCCACCGCTGTCGCCGCCATCGCCGGCACCGCTTGTTCTTCGGTCGCCCATGTTTTGCGTATATACGGTACGCGCACGTGCGCAACTCACATCTTCGAATGGTTTGAGTTTCTGATAGTCCCGCGCGCGGGTGCGGCACTGATTCAGTATTTATTTATAAACCTGCCAAATCTCTGCCAAACGCGGCGTAGATGCGACACGTAAACGCAACGATGCGCAACAACAACGGAAAAAATCGCATCCTCGATGAGCTCGCCCCCCCCCCCTCTCTCTCTCTCTCTCTCTCACTCTCTCTCACTCATCGGCACGACGAGTCGATGACTACGACGACGACGACAACGACGACGACATTAACGTGGTTGTTATCGTCGTCGTCGTGCTCGAGCATATTACGTTTGGGGATCTCGTTTTTCATCTCATGCACCGCACGGTGGAGTATCCAATAAAGGCCGGACGACACTCAAAAACGAATCACGTTGAACTCTGACGATCGCAGGTTTGAATCTTGATCCGGGAAACGCCGCCCGTCGATGAAAACGGTGGAAACGCGACAATGAGAGCCACGCAAGCGATTGTCCCCGACTGAAAGAAACTTTGGAAAACTCGGACCTAGGCCGGCCGCGGCGCCCGACGACTTTCACGCATCTATTTTAACCTGTGAACTGGCGCAAACCAACAGGCACGACATGGGATTTCTTAAATTAGTTCCGTTCGGTCGGTTTGCGCCGGAGCAGGCGCACTGAGCGCAATTTCTACAACTCGACCCGAGTAAGTAAGCTCGCTCACGCATAAATATCGCTCGAAAAAATTCCGCTCGCGCTTGTGCCGTCCGCCTATTCATCGCGATCTCGACCGTCTGTCCGTTTCTCCTCTCCTCCGATTCGATCAAAATTTCTGCGATAAAACGCGAGAAACATTGATTCTTTTTCTTGATAAATGGCTAATCGGCCAATTAATCGACATGGGCGAACATTTAACTCGCCCACGGTCTCTACTATCTTGCATTTCGATGCATGAAAGTAGATTGGAGTCGCACTTTACAAAAGCAGATCATGGACCGTAACTTTATCTCCCCCCCCCCTCCTCTCATTCTTTTATAAGTGTTAATTCACAGATTTTTTAAATGTGTAAAATTTAATTATTGATCTTTCTCTTCAAAGTGCAATATTAAAGTGTGCAATAAAAAAATAGTGTTTCAGAAAGTCTAATAAAACAGCGTTTCACAAGTTTATATTCGCTCTCTCTCTCTCTCTCTCTCTCCCCCCTTCCCCTGCGAATGGGATGGGGGAGGGGCCAAGGGACGGGTGATCCTGTGACAATAAATAAAAACATGAAATGGCGAGAATTGCGTCTCCGAAAACGCGGATTTCGATAGAGATTACACACACACACACACACACACGCGCGCGCGCACGCGCGCGCACAAAATTAGCTAAGGCGCGCGCGAGAATCATCTATCGCTGTCGAACGTGGAGCTCAAAGAGCATCACGCTTGACGATGGAAAAAAATTTCGCGCACCGATATATACCGTCTACTCCGATACGTTTATCGAATGCCGTTTTCAACAAGATTGTTAAAAATCTTGCCTCTTTTCCTGTGAAAAAGACGAAACGTCTTTCTCAAAATGCAATTTTTAACGTCTCGAACGTGCTCATTCTAACTCACGAGTGTCAAAAAGAATATACATCTAAATACACGTAAATTAAACATTGATTTTATAAACGTAAATGTTTAAATAAACATAAATGTAACGACCTTGATTTTCAAATGCGCTCCACACAGCACATATCGTTTTTACATGTACTTACTTTTGCCTAGAGATTTTTCTCTCCCAATTTTCTTAACGATACAATAAGTAAAGATGTCGGTACGAGTGACGTGATAAAGTAATTTTTTTTTCGTTTTCTCAACTACTTCGTCAGCGTGGAATTCGTACAAGTTGACCAAGTTCGCTTCGAGAAAAAGAGTGCTGCCTCGAAACACGTGGTTTGTCCTTTTTAGCTCAATTTGTACAGTAATTTTTTTTTTCATTTTCTTTCCAACGTAAAAAGTAAAGGAAGACATCCCGACTCTGTTGTTCGAAGACTCAAAAAACCTTACTCTCTTGTTTCTCTTTTTCAATTAAGCTGAAAAAATTATCGAAGGTATCCAAGAACTTTAAGTTTTACGGAAGAGTTGCGCGGCGCGTTTTTCGGGGTTATACAGAAGCAGGAGCGCTTTAGCACTTTTCTCTAGCTGCGGAAGACTTTCACCCGATCGCCGGCTCAAGGTTACCCCCGCCGAAAGTCTCGTGATATATATATATTTTTTTCTTTTTTTCGACGCACTCGGACGCTGTGTGTTCTTATGAAATGGCTGAGGACATCCGCACCGTCCGCACGCATGCAGAGAGACACGCACACGCACAGGCGCGTACATGCACTCGCTGCGTTACCACACGCGGCCCTGACCCTCGACCATCCGCCGCGCGCCGAGAAACTTCTTTTACCGGATCGGGAGCATGCACGCGCGATTTTGACTATAATACCGCTATTGCACATCTCCCAAGTAGTTTCGACGAGAAAACCATTACCAAACGACTATGAGATGACCTTGACGCGTGTATTTTGTGAAGATAGAAAAAGATTAGATCGAGATATATCGCATCGCTACGATCAATTTTAGCTTCGATATGCATCGAGCGACTCCTTGCAAATAATTCTCAAGATAATTATTTCGACATTCGTAATGTAAACAAGAATCTCGGTACTTGATTAACTTGAGGAGTAGAATCTTGACATATTTCGCGCTGACGTATCAGAATAGAGATCTTTGAATTCATAAACATTCGGTGATGCCGAGAATCGAACGAAAGCGTAGTTTCACGAAGGTCGATTTATCGGGACCGAACATCGGCGAGCCAATATGGTGCGCCGCATTCTCTTTCGATCATTTCACAAAATGGCCACGCGACGTGGTGGTCCTCCTCCTCCTCCACCTCCATTATCATCACCACCATCACCGCCGCCACCTCCCAAACAATACCGCTGATCGGAACTGAACCATTTGACATCTCGTGGTCAGTGCGAATTAGTCTCAAAAGCAAATTGTCTTTCAAAACACGCGGTACGCGGAATCGTTTCTCGCGGAGGCGTGCACATCCACTTGGAACGTGTCCACGTGGTAAAAAAAAAATCTTGGACCGCGAACAATGTTACGACATTTGCGATAAAGCTTGGAAACCGTGACCAACGCGCGATATCAAATTTTTCGAGATAACAAAGAGAAGAAAATACCGGAGCAAGCGAGGGAAAGGGAGAGGGAAGAGTAATTACGCGAGTGAGTGCGCGCGCGCAACCAGATTTCGGTGGCCATATTTGAGCGCGATGCCCATCTTCCTTCGATGATGCCGACGCCGCTGAACGCCGTGGCGCCGCCGCGTTTGCGATGTGCAAACATGATATTAAGACAAGACTATGCGCCACGTATGGTTCGCGCGCATGCAATTTACAAATCTAATGAAACAAATAAGATAAGTAAGCGGACACCGCAAATCCGCCCTCCCCCCCTCACGTCGCGTGTCGCGTTGCGCCAAGCCGCGTTGCCTCATTTCCCCTCATCCCACCTCGCGCGCCTTGCCTCGCCTCGCCCGCTTTGCAGACCACAAGATGTCGGCAACCACGTTGTCACCAAGGTGCCATCTTCGATCACGTTGCCGAAAAGTGCAACGAGAGAAAAAGGAAGATTCGTACGTACATCTCTACATATAGGATGATCCGGTCCTCTCGCGTTTCGTCCTCGTTCCACTTTTCGCGCGTTCCACTTTTCGCACTTCACTGTTTCGCGCTTTTCAACACTCGATACCAACTTGCCATTAAATCGAAACTCATTCCTCGAGACCAATGATGAGGGACGAGGAAAAGGCCGAACTCTCGGGAAACGGAAGGGAACGACACAGATGGAAGAAGAGAGAAAGAGAGAGAGAGAGAGAGAGAGAGAGAGAGAGAGAGAGAAAGAAAGAGAGAGAAAGGATTCGGATAAAATGATGCGTGTATAGGGCGCAATTAAAAAACGATAAAAAATATATGTACAATTTACGTTGCAATATGCAGACTGTAAAACACAGCGCGGAAAAATGTTATAATAAGCGTATTCGTTGCCTGCAAGCAGTAAAGAGACGGTATAAAGTAGTCGCTTGCTTGCTTGCGCGCGCGCGTGCTCACGCAAGTTGCGGGAAATAAAAGAAATGAGGGAGAGAAAAGACCCAGGAATTAAAAAGTGGAGTCGAATTAATTTTCAGAGCGTCGTTTTAAGAATACGAGGATAAAACAAATTTTTAAAAAGGATTAAAAAATAAAAAGGGAAGGACAGAGTTGGGAGAAGAGAACGGTGTAAAATGCGACCGGCTAGCACAGCACGTGCTGGCTACTGAAGGCCGACCGGTCTCCTCGGCGACGATGGAGGACTTCCTCCCTCCTCCTTGCTCCTTCCTTCTCTCGTTTCTTCCAGCGCCGGTTCACCGGTTAATCCCACCGCTTCGTTCGTCGTCGCAACTCGTCGGCCATTTTCGTGCAATCGCGTCATCGTGCGGCTTGGTCTCGAACTCCTCTGTACTCGAATTCCGCTCGGTTCGGCTCGGTTTGCTTGGCCTGGTCTGGCTTGGCTTGGCTTGGCTTGGCTGGCTCAGATTCGCTTCGCCTCGTTCGCCGAGTTACCACCCCACCTACCTACCTACCTACCTACCTACCTATCTACCTATCTACCTATCTACCTACCTACCTACCTACCTACCTATCTACCTACCTACCTACCTACCCCACCTACCTACCTACCTACCAACCACGCGTTCGTATCATAGACGCGCAGAAAATAGACTAGAGAATTCCGAGGGACCTTCGAAACGATCCGTAACGGTCGTCGAAAGAATTCCGATTGTTTAATCGCGAGATGCCGACGATGATCATTTTTTATATCAAAGTGAGACAGAGAGAAGGCGAAAAAACAACGCGCCGATTCTATCGATTATTTCGCGACGAGGCGCGAGCAACGGGTTAATTCCCGCAGATGATGGTGTCTTTTCGTGTAAAAAAGAAATAAGTAACACAACTCATTCGTGAATTACAACACATCTGTCTGATTTGAAGAAACATTTTTCCACCCGCGTTTGACGCGCTATCCCTGCTGTTCGTCTCTCAAATAAATAAGTCTTTTTCGAAGGACGAATACTTAGTTGCGCAAAAACAAGAAAAATAGGTAAAACACCAGCTTACCCTTCTTCATTCTATGATTCAGATCGGAATGAAAATTTTTATCAACGTTTTAAATTTTACGACAAAGGGCTTTATATGTAAATAAATAAATAATACTAAGCAAACATCATGCTCAAGACACATGGCACTGAAGACGCTCCGGAATAACGGAGCCGACGTAAAATACCTTCAAATACTTTTCAACAATCAAGCAAAGTATAAAAATTCGACGATCAAACTTGATTCACAATTTAACGATTCAAAAGATAAACACATAAAAGATAAATATTTAAAGTAAAAAATTGTATGTTGATGTTTGCTGTACCACACGTTACACACTTTTGTTCGAGCAATAGTTCGCGGGTTCGAAAATCAAATGTAATTTCGCAACTTTTCGCGCGACGTGATTCCGACCAAGCGAATTAGTTGGATTTGTTCGCTAACGAAGAAGCGGGATAGAAATGCACGAATGTATCGGAACAAGCACCAACGGAACAGCCCGCAGAATTCCGGCTCGTAGCACGCGACGATTCCGTTTTTCCTCGTGACTTTTAGGTTAGAACAAGCAAATAATCTAGGTTATGTTAGGTTAGAGAAGTTTTCTTCAGTGCGCGTGGTGTGCGTGTGTACAGTGACGGTATAAAGTAGTTGCTTGCGCGCGCTCGCTCGCTATCCTTTCGATAATGTTCCGGAATATTGAATTTTATTCATCTTATAGCTTCTTTTTATGGTATTTCAAAAGTCACCAATGCTTTCAGGATCTTTTTCGGATAAATATTCGGATAAAAAAGTAGCGTAAAGGCAACTTCAAGTATTTCGAAAATTCATGCTTATCTAAAAAGCGTAGTCGAAATTAACGTCCGTTATCGCGATGTGCTGTTGTAAATGCTGTTTGCGCTGCACAAAGTTCAAACGAGCGAATTCAATAGTAACATTCTCTTAGGGTGCCCATGGCAGCCGGAATCCGGAAAAGTAATGGAGAGGGGATCAGCCAATCAAAAATTTCGCGTGTTTCTCCTAGGTTGGATTCGGAGAGCACGCTTTTGGTGCTGTGAGCGTGCTCTATCTTTCTTCGATATTCACTGAGCAACAAGGATAGAATGATACTTTTAGCGCTAACATCGTCTCCCCAAACCCAGCCCTAGTAGGCAGTTAAGCACGTTCAAAAAACACAACAAAAATTGATTTACGAGGTTAACGAGATTAACTTTTCATTTCATTTGACAATATTTTCAAAAATCTTTTTCACCACGAGTAAAAACATATTAATGGTATATTAATTGATTACTTTATTTACTGTAATTATAATTTTTTGTAAGATACGTATTTCATTAAAAGAAATTATAATAAGATATTTTTGTAAATATAAAATAGGTTATTAAATAACCGATATATTAATAATAATAATGTTAACTTTTTAATTTTTAGAAGCAATTCATATGCAGCTACTGTAATTGTGGAATTTGTTTCCATTTAATAATTTCTTCAGTTAAAATTATCCTTATTTTTTTCCATTTCATAATGTAGCTAGAAAATAAAATATAAATATACAATTTTTTATATAACTAATTTTATATAAATAATTATCAATAATGTCATATTGTCACAAATTCAAAAATTGCAGACTTGTTAGTCCGAAATTTTTATGACCGAGTTCCCTATGTAATAATATTTTCAGAATTTTTTAAAGTCGGAAAATTTATTTTTATTATCTTAGAGCAAAAAAATATTTACTGTAGTAAAAGAATTAGTGGTATTTATATATATTATATGATAATAAATTTTTTTTAATTAAAAACGATTTTTAAGTTAAAATACTCTTCTGATTTCCGTAAAAGATACTCCATGGGAAATGAGGGCATCAAAAACTCGGAACAATAAGCCGATTCTGATTGGCTAACCCCCTCTCCATTAATTTTCCGAGATTCCGTTTTCCGGATTCCGGCTGCCATGGGACAGCACCCTTAGAATATCGTACGGCAATTTTTAGTAACAAATAACCATATGGTTGGCTTTCCTGTAATCGATAGCGCGAAATATATCATAGTAGACAGACAAATCGCGCGAATCGTGAGTAAATTTCCAGTCGCGAGTAAAAGAGAAAGGACGGTTGAAGTAAACTCTTTGAGTAAACTCGTTCAAGGCTGCGTTCGCATAAGCGCAACCCGAACGAGATCGCACGGCGAGTGAGTCGGTGTAACGAAGAGATATCGCCGTCACATTTTGTTTCTCGTCTATCCCCCCCCCCTCTCTCTACAATTGTCCAATTGTCGACAATATTTTATCGTTGTTTAAGGGGATGCTGGAGTTGTCTGTTTTACAACGACAAAAAGATAGTAATTTTTGTTTCGCAACATCTTTTTATTTCTTTTATAGATTTGGAAATCCTTTTCCAGAATAAAAGAATACGCATTGCTACCAGTCTGTGGAGTGGAGTTTCTACCAAAAACGGGAAAAAATAGTTAATTTGCTGTCACATCATAACAATGTTTGCTTAATATAAAAGATCTACAGTTTGTACTTACAAAATTCGTATTCACAGACTAGTAGACGATGGGAACAAACAGTGTCGAGTTTCGAAAATTAGATTTTAGTGCCTAATTAAGACGAAATTGCGAAACGAAAATTTAGGTTATATACGCGAAAAAAATCGATAAGTAGACCAATAAAAAAAAATTTTTTGTTCTCGATATAAAGTCTAATTCACAGATGGATATTAATATATGTACTTTAATACTGGAAAAGAATTTTCAAATCTATAAAAGAAATATATACAAAATCTCATTAATGATGTGCACGAATGACTCTACATTATCAACCCCGATCAAGTAAGAGGCAGTCCAGCATAGCCTTAACACGACGGCTTGCGTATCAATAGATTTTGTATCTCTCATCTTTTATTTATTATTGATATAAAGTGATTTAAAGAGATACGAAACAAAACTTGGTCGCGAAATAATTTCGAATCAAGTACCGTTTGATATAAAACTTGCTCGAGATATCAACACTCACCATCCGATGGTTTCTGCTGAATTTCATTTCTAGGCTGCACTACCATCTCCGCTTCCATCACCATCTTATCGCCGGCTGCGTCACCGTTCGTTTTCTGATGGTGATCGGCCGTTGACGCTGTCGCCTGACTGTAAACGGGCGTGGGAGTAGCGCCTCGAGAGCCGAGACTCTTCTCCCGGGTCTTCCTCTCCTTTTGTTCTTTGGTATTGGAAGGCAGCTCGGTTGCGTTGGGTTTCCTCCTCGGCGGCGAGTTAGACGAAGTCTTAGATAGATTAGGGAACGGCTCTCTGATAGGAATGGGATTGACGCTCGAGGCAGTGGCGGACGGTTTTGGGATTTCCTGGGTAACGTTACTCCAATACGGAGTGGTAACCGGTGTCTGTATTACGTTGGACGAGGCGTTGAGATGCTTGGTGCCCTCGGGTCCAAGGCCAGTTCCGATTCCGGTTCCAGTTTCAACTCCAACTCCAGGTACAGGGGCGCCAGTAGCTCCGGCAGCCTCAGATCCTTCGGTCTCGGCCGTCATCATCACTGCTGTCACAGCCGATGTTTCGATATTAGTAGTCGATGCGGTAAGCTGCACGGAAACAGTATCTTTATTCGCGACGGCTATCACTGGCGAGGATACGACGGGTGACGATTCCTCGATCGTCACACCACTCTTTATTTCATTCCTCGGCTGGAACTCCTTCACTGGGAGTTGCAACGCTTTTAACTCCGCTTTTGACTCTGTTTTTGACGCGTTTGGGTCGACTTGCGTCGTCGCGTTACTACAAGCACCTAACGATGATTGACTACTTATCGTAGGTACCGTTTTGCCAGTGCCAGTGCCAGTGCCAGTGCCAGCGCCAGCGCCAGCGCCAGCTATAGTTTTTGTCATAGGTGGACTACTGCTACACGGACTATTTACGTCATTAGAGGAATTAGTTTGAATGTTCGATAACGACGTTTGCGCCGTTGTTTGCATTGTGTTAAGCGTCGTTTCAGACGCGCTCATCGATACCGTGTCGGACCCCTCGGTCGCGGCCTTCGCGACGCGCGCCGCGAAATCGGCTATCACCTCTGCACCGTTATTCTGTAACAATCACCAAATCTGCGTGATAGACGGTGGCACATGCTATTCATTCAGGCATTACGTTTGACAACTAAAACCTGTCTCCAAAATCAAATCATAGGGCGAGAGAAATCAAAACAAAAGCGTTTGGACGAACGAAATAAATGTTCAAGACTTTACAAATCTGTCACCCTTTCACAGCCATTGAATCCTCGCGCTCGCATAGTAACCATGTACCAGACAAATTGGAGAAAAAAAAATAACAGTGAGTTCCAATATCGAGATTAAATGATTTTACTGTTATAAAGAAATGTTTTCGTCGAGTGTCTTCGAAATTTATTAATCCATTCGATTAAGCTTTTCCAATCTTTTTTTGATTCAAATGCGATCTCGCTAGAGGACATGGCTCATGTGGGTATACAGATATAAGTGTTAACAACTGGCTATGAGAGTTAATAAAGTCCTCATTCACTATACAGTTAACTGTTTAACGAACGTTAAACTTTCCAAGCCAACGCTAAACTCTCCTAGCCAATTGTTAATATATTTCGATGTAGCTCACCTGTGGTTGTGGCGTCTCGCGATTGCTGGATTCACCACTCTGCGTAGTTTCGTTATCCTTATAAATTTCGTCACTTATATTTTTGCCCGTTAACGGATTTACTATATCCAAAATGGCATTCTGTCCTCTAGGTTTCCGAGACCTAGTGGTACTGTTAGTATTCGTCGCACCACCATTGTGTCCCGAGTACACATCTTTAAAATAATAAAAATTTAAATTACAAAAAATTTGTCGCGCGGAAAAGAAAGTAGACTAGCTTAAAAACATACATGTAATGTTCTTTACGTATTTTCTAGTTTTATAATTTTACATTTATTTTTTTGAGAAGAAGGTAGAAGGTAGAAGGGAAAAGTATCTCATAGAAATCGAGTATAAAGCGTAGTAGCGCGCGCGCGTGGTGTGTGTGTGTGTGTGTGTGTGTGTGTGTGTGTGTGTGTGTGTGTGTGTGTGTAGAGAAAATTTGAGAGAACCGAGAGAGTAACGTACCAGTCTGCGGCAGAGGTATACCCATCGTAGGCAGGGATTGGGCTTGTTGAGTAGGTTGCTGAAGTGTACCTTGCGGTACAACTGGAGCACCTTGAGTACTAGCCAGCGGATTTGCAACATGTTGCGCCCCACCGCTGACTGCACTTGTACTCGCCCTAGTTAAACTCATTGTGTTTGACGCCGTGTAATAATCTGTTGAAAGATGTTTCATCATTTAAATTGTATGAATACAATAAAGTGACGAAATGTGAATCGTAAGAAAACTCACAGCCATGCTGGGGAGTGGGCGGATATCCAGTGAACACAGGCGGTGCTATGTGGAGTGGAGGTTGAAACGTTTGATAAAACGATTGATTTTGATGCGGCTGGTGCCTTTGAGGTGGACCAGAAAACTGAAAAGAGAAACGAAACAATTTTTACGTTACACTTATTTCAAAATATACTTCAAGAGGGAGTATTTTTACATAATTTGTACATAAATAAAAAGACAAATGGTGTACGCAATTAAACACAGAAAAGTAATATTAATGTAATATATGTGTAACTCAGTGGCACATGGCTTCAAGTGAAAACGGTCAATTTGTAAATGTAAATTGGTAGAGTTGCGGGCTCGATCGCTACCCTTATCCCAAATACATTGTACTTAAACTTTTATACCGAATTGAAAGAGAATGATAAGAATAAAAATTAAATATATGATAATATGATAATATTTAATATTATAATGTAGGAATTTATATTCTATTTAATTACGATATATAATCAATACCTGATGAATCGGTATTTGATTGTTGATAGGATATACCGATTGTTGATGAGGCCCCGTGTGAAGTCCATGCACTTGGCTCTGGCCTATATACATTGCACCAGTCTGCACCGGCAGACCATGCGGATACAGAGCAGTTTGGGGGGTGTTTAGTTGTCCTCCGCCGGACATTCCAACCACTGGTGTTCCACTGGTGCCTTGGCCACCTCTGTGACCGATACCCCGCGATTGTTGGGGCCTTGGACCCGTTTGATAATAGCCCTGTGCATAAAAGAGAAATGTAGAAATAAAAGTGTCATTTCATGTATAGTGTTGATTTCTTAATAAATAAATAGATAAAAAAATAAAATATAAAAAATATTTTTTATTATAACTAATAATAAATACGTACCTGAGACGTCGGCCTGTTTTGCGTCGGCACGTAAACGGCTTGCTGTAACGGCGGCTGCGTTTGCAAGTGGGCCTGTTTTCCCATTTCCTGGGGCGATGGTGTGTGCACAGGTGGTGTCGTAGTAGGCGCTGGACCTTGCGGTGGTTGTGACTGCACTCCTGGTGTCGGGACTTGCGAAGGTGCTTGTCCTCCGGTGGGACCTCCTGGCGGTATACCCGCTGTGGATTGTCCTATCGTTTGTATACCGCCGAGTGGAGGTCCTCTACCCGTAGGTACTCCTACATTACTCGCGGCGCTTCCGCCCACCTGGCCCCCTGGTTGGGCGCTATAGTTTCCATGAAACTCTGATCCTGAAACAAAATTTATTATTTACTCAACATGTTGGTATTTATTCAATCGTGTACAATCATCTAATTCACCCAATTTTTCATTATCTGAACATGTGCTATCATGACCAAGTGTTTATTAAGAATTTGTTACGTTTTATAGTGTAATATGTACATATAAAATGTCAATTGCAAGGCCAGTGTGTCCTCTCGCAATACGAAAACATATTCTCCATGAAATTTTTATATCAAACATAATTTATCTTTGTCTATTTATTTTTAGAAGATTTGTAAGAAACACATTGGTGCTTGTTTCAATTATATATGCAAGTTGTATACTCAATAAGAAAAATAAAAGTGTTGATCATATATTTAAATCTAATAATCTCATTGCATCTAGACGTGACATATGTTGGTGGATTATTCCATTAAAAAAGCGAGAATTTTGCACACACACACAGAGTATCATAAAAAAATAAATTTATTAATTTTCTATACAATAAAATCTTTTACGCAATAATTATCAATCTGACAAAGAAAAAAATTAAATACAAAGTATACCACCAAAAAAAACTTATGTATTAATTCGCAAACTGGACTTCTCTCTAAAAGAAATGAAAAAACAAGGCGATAAAGAAAGACGAATTGCTCGGAGAGAATGGCAAGTCGAAATTCTTTTACGAAGGAGAAATAGCGCGTCAACTATCGCGACTATTAATCAATTTACGTAGCTAAATAGGATAAACGGACGAAGAGCCGAAATACACGCGTCGTGTTCAATCTCAATAAAATCGGGCTCGATATCTGCCTTCGCCTTCATCCCGCTCCGTCCGTTTCTACGCTCACCATGTTACGCAAATTAGTAATTACTCGCGAAAGACGAATATACGTGTCATTGAAGCACGAAACACGTTGACGTCAACGGTTCCCCGTCGGATTACCCAAATCGGAGATAATCCCGTCCTCGACGAGACGTGGGGCTCGGACGCGAAAAGGTAGGCCGACAATCAACGGACAGATGAACGTTTGTCCATTTTCCTTTCCGCATTAACGACAGATGAACACGCGCAGAGGTAGGGGAAAAACGGAGAAAAATATGTGGGATCATTCCCCCCTCCCCCTCATACGGTTTTTGCTCACCGTTCGGGATCGTTCCGCGCGCAGACTCTTCTCGCGAGCCTCGAAGCGTCCGCGTGAAGATTCTTTGCACGACGACGTCGTTGTTAGGAAAGCAACACTGACGACGAGATAACGAGGCGCTTAAACCTGAGCAAATGCACTGACGGTCCGACCTCGCGGTCGGACGGCCATCTTTGTACATGTGGGCAGGGACCGGGGCGCAGCGCTGCCATCTGTCGCTCCGCCACAGCATCGATTCGCAGTGGACTTATCAGAAACGCGCGCGCGCGCGCCATAACGACGAAGTCGGGAATCGTCTGTCTCCGCATATCTGCAGATCGGTCATCGGCTGTCAAACGTTGCGCGTTTCCCACTCTCTCGCTCAACAGCTATACATATATACAAACGCACCAATTTTGAATTAACAATTTCGTGTAAGAGACTGACGTTTTTCAACATGCTTAATTTCACTCTTCGAGTAGCTATTAAGGAAAAGCTGCCTTTGAGGCAAAGGTACTTGTATCGAAATGCTCAATCTTTTAGGAAACGGGGATTTGCGCGGTTTCATTCCTCCACTCCCTTTTTTTAGTCTCTTACTTTATCAGAGAAGCTAGCGTGTCAAAAATCGATACGTCCCACCCGCGCCGAAGATTATTCAAGAGGAAAAAGAAGGGAGAATGGAGGACCTAGAGAGCGCAACACAATCGGGAATGCAGAATGCCGCGCCTGGCCTCGCCGTACGTCATTTCCTGCGATGAATGACGTATGCAGGTCTCGCACCCCACCCGCGGAGTCTCTCGGCGTCGGACGATGCGCCGCGTCACGCCGCGTCACTCGGCAGTGCGCCCGATGCTCGGAGCACATTCTTTCCCCGATAGACTTTAGCCTCAAACGCGCGTGCGCGCGCGCGCGTACGCCGATCACACCGGAAGCACTACAGCACTGTACATATGCGGCACACCAGTGGTAAAAAACACTCGTGGATGCTAACTCGTCTCGCGAGAGAGAAAACCGAGACGAGTTGGGTTAGATTAGGTTAGGTTAGTGTTAACCTCGCTACTGCTGCTCGGGGAGCCACGTGGCTCACGGCTCGGCTGAGTTCGATGCAGCGCGGCCGCATGGATATTAACGGAGCGAAACGAAAGAGATGGCCTGTGGAAATCCTGACCATTCTAACTCTCGCTAACAAGCCATTACCGAAATCATTTTCATCTCCTTTCTTTTCCTTTCTTTGTATATTAGACCTGTTTCCTTTTTTAACTCAACTTTTGTTAGAGTTTTTCCTCCCCCCCCCCCCGTTAAAACAAAAACGATCAAAAATTAACTGCGTGAGAAATTAATAAAAAAGGGTAAACCTACTTTTTTTTATCTCTTTTCTTTCTCGTGGGACCCGTTGAAGAATCCGTCGACCCGTTGGACCTCGCGAACATAAAGAATGGGAATTGATTTTGCAACCGACGCGCGACAGTCGATGCCGCACATGATGACGAACGATTTCGCTCACGCAGAAAGCTCGTGCGCAGTGTAGATCAATTCGTCAAGGATGGGCACGTTAAATCATTATTACTTCCAGTCTCTCAACTTGATTGTCATTTCTTCCCGAACAGCGAAAAATTTTTTAATGTCTCTCAGAAAATCTTATGTCTTACATCCAATTTAAAAAAGGAATTTTTATTCAGTAGTATAACTTTGAGTTTGGGTTCCAGCTTCACGCGTAAACTATCTACCAATAAGAGGCGAGAAGGTCGAGATGGAACGGGACGTATCGCACGAAGGGAAAAAGATCGAACGCGCGCGTACGCGTACCTTCACAGCACAAGGTGGAAAGCATTTTATCGATTGACCTATATCATGAATTGTCCAAAACGCCGTCCAGGGGCGCTAAGAACTAACCTAAATAGCAAGCCATTCCTCGATATATCAATATCCGCATATCAGGAAAAACATCCGACTTTTCGCGTTATTCGATAAGAGGAATAATTGAAATAAATCTCGATTCGTGTGCATTTCCATTTCGCGTGAACGTCCTCCGAAGCACTCCAAGAGACGCTTTCCAATCGTCTGATCGAAATAGAGGAATATAATCGACTGAGCGATAATGATAAAAAATATTATATACCCCAAAAAGAAGGGTGAAGGGAGCAGATTAGGGAGTCAAGCGATATTTCTATACAAAACAAAAAAAGGGGGATTAAAATCGATTCAAAGCTTCGCATACGTTATCGTTTTTTTAATGTAACAGCGATATTGTGGTCACACACACACACACACACACACACACACACACACACACACACACACACACACACACACACACTCGCGCGCGCGCGAAGGGAAGGACGCGACACGACCCGTACGTCCGCAAATAGACACAAATGATTCGACTCTTGACAGATAGGTCACCGGGTCAGATTAACTACCCCCGATGCGCTCGAAAATAACGCGCTCATCATTCCGCTTCGTGATTGCGCTCGCACGCGCACACACTAATATTCGTATAATAACAGAAAGAAAAAAAGAGGGAAAGATTCGACGATTGCGATAAGATAAGAAAGCGGGGTCGCGGATCTCTTTCTTCTGCGAAATTGGATGTTAATGCATGCTAGTCATGTATCGTAGGCCGGACGGAGGTCTCCTAATTCCGAATTAACAAATAAATACAAATAATAAGCAGAAACAAATGAAAGAATGGACTGTGCTACCATCGTCGGTCGCGGATCTTCATGTCCACGATGGAGCAAGCCAAGGACCGCGCGCGCGTTTGCACGGTAATTCACATCGTCACGCCTAAGCCTAGACATGCAAACGGAAAATATGCGTGGTTAGGCCAGATTATCAGATATTACTACGCGCTAGAGATTGAGGACTACTGCATATTGAAAATTGCGATTAAAATCAGCCAATTGACCAGCGAACACATTACTCTCCAATTCGCAGCTCCCAATCTCCGATACGTAATCCTGATATGTGTCGGTACGTATTATCACCACTGATAAGAACCAAGAAGAACGAAAAGCTGTTTGTCGACGTGTCGTAAGAAAAAAAAAAAAATAAATAAATAAATAAATAAATAAATAAAATAAACGGAAGCGTGAATCAAGTCGCTCGAATTAAAATAAGACGTTACGTCGCAGAGATGCTATCAACTTGTAAAGCCGAGGGTCATTTTGTGCAGTGTTATCGTTCGTGGCGTTGTCCGCATTTTCGGCAATATACCGCGTGTACATATAGCGAGTTCAATATTTAAAATGTGTCGCGTTAAAACGTACTTGTCGTCAGATCATAGTCAGTTATTACAATACAGAGAATCCTTGTAAATTATTTGTATTATCCTTTCAAAGATTTTTTTCTCTCGACTCGAGTCTCATCCATCTTAGAAAATATGTACATAAAAAAAGTAATGATTATCCCCGAGTAATTTCCTAGACTAAAATTAATTAGTGTGAAAAAAACAAATTAGTTAAATTAATTTTGTTCGTAATAAAATAATATCTACGATATGACATATGACTGACTAATATTTCGCAGTAAATTAGAATAATATGAAAATGATATGCCGTTCATATTTAACAGAGTTGTAATCAGCAAAATTAACCCTAGACACATTAGGTGGTCTTAACGTCGATCGATTAAGTTGCGAGATAATTTGAAGCTAGGAAGACGACGGTCGAGTCTCTCGAACGAAAGACTCCAAGAGATCAATTCTACCGTATAAAAAAAGTTGGAGTAGAAAAAGATACATTCATGACTATGATGCATCCATGAAAAAAATAAGAATGATGACCCCAGAATAAAGAAATGATGATACTGCACTGTACGGAGGATGAAAGCGTTTTAAATAGGGCAGGATTCTCGAGAAAGTACGCATCCTGTGTTGCGTTACGTGTAGACAGACATTGAAATCGATGAATAGTCTTCCTGACTTTGTCAGCTGTTTGGTACACATCCAGCGCAGTCTCTCGCTCACGATCAGATTAGCATTTGATCATTTGTTAAATAATTAAATTAACGATAGATCGTTGGAGGATTTTCTTTCGTTCGTCGAGATCGCGGGCCTCGTAAATCATAATCTCGATCTCGCAATTTTTCATCGACAATTTTTAAGAGATCTGGTGCTTATCTCCCGAAAGTCAAGACGTCTAAAATCCAAATTGAAATTGATCGCTAACTATGATATTCACACGTTAACACGTATTTCGTCCGTGGTAGCACGCGTCTCGCTCTGCCAGTGCGGACGTTCTCTCTCTCTCTCTCTCTCTCTCTCTCTCTCTCTCTGTCTCTCTCTCTGTCTCTCTCTCCCCCTCTCCTACTTACTATTCGCGGTGACTCGGTATTGGGGTGGCATTTGCGTTTGCTGTTGTTGCTGCGGTGGCGGCGGCGGCGGTGGCTGCTGTTGCTGCTGCTGTTGCTGCGGTTGCTGCTGGTGATGTTGGTGATGATGATGGCCGAGGTGGCTGATGTTAACGGTGAGCTGGGGATGCGTCAGTTGATTGAGGTGGGGACTCGGAGACGGAGGTGGCGGCGGTTGATGGCCGGGATGCACATGGTGGTTGTGACCTGGCTGCGGATTTTGAGGATGCGACGCCGTAAGATGATGATGATGATGAGGACCGCCACAGTGCGGCAACAGACAATGCATCGTGGGTCCTAAGGCACCGACGGCGACACCCACTGCGCCCTCCTTCGAGACGCCATATCTCGAAACCATTCTTCCAGATGCAGCCCGGTCCGCTGCACGCGGCGGCGGCGACGAAGGCGGCTTTTCCCTTTTAACTTTGCCCTCTCGCTCTCCTGCTGCTCCGCTACCTTCCAGCCTTACCCTCGCCTCGCCTCGGCTGTGATTCTCCTCTTCCCACCGCTCCCTCGATCGGTAGTTAGAGATGATACGACACCGTCCACGAGGCTCGACGAGGTGCGTTGTTTATGTAACGGCAAAACGAATTCGCGACCATCGTCGCGATCCGTCGTCGTTGTCGTCGTGATGCCGCGGAGGGAGCCGCCGCCAATTCGCAGACTGTCGACCACACACTCTCCTCTGTCGTGGCCCGCCGCCACGCGCTGTCGGTCGGTCGGTGGGTCGGTCGGTCGGTTGGTTGGTTGGTTGGTTGGTTGGTTGGTTGGTTGGTTGGTTGGTTGGTTGGTTGATTGGTTGGTTGGTTGGTTGCTTGCTTGCTTGCTCTCACTCACGCACGCATGCACACACACACATACACATCACACGGGGTTCGCCGTTACCGCGTCGTGCACACACAACCCGTCAACTCGTCGATCGTCGGCAATGGCGCACCATGGCGACCGCGGCGGGCGGGCGGGCGCGCGCGCGCGCGCGCGCGCGTCTATTCCTCCGCTCGACAGTCGACAGTCCTAAATCTCCACTGTCCCCGATGGATGATGGCCCTCGTCGCGCCTTTCCCCACGAGCGGCACCAAGCATAGCCGGCGGAGGCCAAGGGGCAGGGACCGGGGAAAAGGGTGAGGAGGGAGGGAGGAGGAGGCTCGTCCGCGCTATCCGCGATGTATCCAGCCGCGGGACACAGGGGAATAGTAAAACACACACACACACACACGTGGTCACCGAGTCACACCGTTAAAGAGAACACCGCACGCTCGCTCACCTCACTTACTCACTCAACGGGATCACCATTGACGTAGTGCGGCACGTCGTGGCATCTACAAAACGAAACAATAAAGACGAGACCTCGTAAGAAAAATGTCGCGCGACCGTCGCGCGGCCGTCACCGACTGTCACGGGAAAATCGTCGTTGCGCGCGTGCACACGCTGCCACTCTCGCGTACTCGGTATAGGTGGCCAACTATCGCGGCTCGTCCAAAATCGATATTTAAGACTCGACCGGCGCGACGCGGTGCGGCGTGATGCGACGCGCGTCGTCTCTTCTCTCTCTCTCTCTCTCTCTCTCTCTCTCGCCGCGTATACGACGTTTGTACGTGTCGCCGGGAAAAAGCTGCGTATTCCGTCAGTGCCGCTTCGCAAACGTAACGGGGCTTATTTTACAGTATCAAAGTCGGATACATCAGCGCGTCAAAATCAACGACAGGAATTCATCCGTTTCATCGGATGAGAGAGATAATTTTTAGCCGTCGCCCTGCAGCTAATAGCGATAGGGGGAGGGAGAAGCTACTGTTGTCTCCGCACGGCGCGACGATCGGACACATTCGGTTACGCGCCGAAAAGTACCGAGCGCGCGCCAACTCTCGTCCGAGCGGGTAACCCTCTCGCGCTTGTTGGAAGTTGGAACGCTGGACGCGCGCTTCGCACGACAGAGAAAAAAAAAGGGAGGGCGCGAAGCGACGACCCGGAGGACGTTGCGCGATTTACCACCAACGTGACGCCGCCGCGTGCACACACGCGTTGCACCACTGCACGTAGTGTCGCACGCGCATATACTCGTACAACCCGCACGGTGTACAATGGCGCGGACCAAACATTCAGGCGACACGAAGCACGGAATGTCTTATGGCGCACTACCGCAATACCAGTCAACAGACGGAGAGAACGCGAGAACGCGAATGAAAGAGAGAGAGAGAGAGAGAGAGAGAGAGAGAGCGCGTGCGAGCGTCCTCTGTACCTCGCCACTCACCACACTTCTTTTATCTTTTCGAACGAGCACGACAGACTTTGCGTGTCGCTAGAATACGATATACGGTCGGAAGAAATAACGTCAACGTACTCTTCGTTGACGGGGGGGGAACGCACTACATACAACTGAGGCTGGCTGGTTTCAGGTCTCAGCCCTTCCCGTACGACCTACGACGTCTTGCGTTCCACCAATGACTCTACCGCCATCTATCCGCTCCGCGACGCTAAGGATGTCCAGGAACGTAATGCCGTTTTTGGAATCCCCTCGCCGCAATAGCATCCTAGGATCCTACTCGCTTCTCCAAAACTCACCAAATTCGCGACAATCATACGCGTTTCGTATACATACTTTTATCAATTTTGCAGCACCGACACCAATTTTGCTACTTGAGCTCGAAGAAAACGTTTCGTTCTTTTTATTTGCTGCATATGTGCAATGTAACTTGTTGCAGAATTTAATATTTATGTCCTAGTATTCTAATATAACATTTATTATTTCACATTTTGTTTTCGTTAATAAAGCGCAGTAAATAATTATAAATTATATCTTGTACTTCATAATAATTGAAAAGAGACAAACAATCGATTTTCCATACGCAAATTATTTCGTGCAAACAATCTTATGTGCAAACGATAGAATGTAATGGATTATACAATCACACAGTTTACAGCGATTCTATACACACATAAAATTATTACGTTTAATCACAATTTGAAAAGGAAGAGAAAGAGTAAAAAGTGAGCTTCAGTCCTTCATATGCATTGAAATACATGCGAAATATATAATTGGAAAAAAATTCGCAATATGGAGAATGGCATGCCTTAAATTTTACTCCGAATCCTTCTTCCTTTACTTAATTTCTGTAAAGCTTATC